>NC_134362.1:102449149-102656206 GCF_048569485.1 Anomaloglossus baeobatrachus
CAGAGTTCACATTGGCACTAGAAGAAGTAATCACATGGAAAAAGTATCATTAAATAACACCTAATTTGGATAACATTGTAAACCATGTGATAACAGAGAACAATAGCTGGTAAAAAGGCTCATTTGGGGGCGTTACTTGACGCGTCACAATGCCCCCTCCTGTGCACTGCTCCACCTGATGCCACTCGCATTGACTGGGGTCATTGATGCGGACTGCACATGTGCCATACTAAACATCGCTGATTGGTTACTCCAACCCATGTGACACATCATACGGTAGATATAAAAGGTCCTGGAATGGAGGAAGCACTACCCCCTTTGGTCTGATGAAGCGGTAGTTACCAACACGTGAAATGCGCGTTACCTTCTTTCAGGGGGGACCTCCTGGTCTTGTCTTGCACTATTGGCACTTTATTATTTCTGCTGGTGGTTACCTTTTTCAGCAGCCTCTGGTATGTAGTTCCTACAGGCTGATGGCTTTTTGTGTGCTGCTGACTGTTTACTGCCTACTTTCTACCAACAGCTTCTTACCAGCTATTGCTCTCTGCTATCACATGGTTTACAATGTTATCCAAATGAGGTACTATTTAATGAAACTTTTTCCATGTGATTGCTACAGGCTGATGGCTTTTTGTGTGCTGCTGACTGTTTACTGACTGCTTTTTACCAGCAACCTTTATACCAGCTATTGTTATCTGTTATCACATGGTTTACAATGTTATCCAAATTAGGTGTTATTTAATGATACTTTTTCCATGTGATTACTTCTTCTAGTGCCAATGTGAACTCTGTCTTTTGCACATATATGTTTACCCTTGTGCTTCATTGAATTTTTCATGTTGTAATAAAATTTGGTGTATACCTTTTTTGCATTCAAACCACATTTGTTCTCCTGTTTTTCTTATATTCCTTGAGTGGTTTTTGTACTTTCTATTTATGGTTAACCACACAGGTTTTTCCATATTATATTTGTAATGCTTTTTAGCATGTTCTATTTGTGAATACATGTTGTTGATATTTCCTATGGATATATATGTACCGTATATACTGGCGTATAAGACGACTTTTTACCCCCTTAAAATAATGGCTACAGTGGGGGGTGTATGTACACTGCAGCGTCCAGGGGAGGTGGTGGAAGCAGCTCTGGAGCACAGGGGAACGCTGCGGCCTGCATCCTTTGATCTCCTGCACCCGCTCATATAATATGCACAGCCGCTGTCCATCTCCAATGGTGCTGAAATCGCACGCAGTGAGGGGCTGGAGCAGCGGTGCATATTCTATGAGCCTGCGTCCCACTGTGATCGCACATGTCCCCCATGTGTTAGATTTGGCCCCCAGGCTGCTGCTCATTCTAAAATAAAAAAGCTTTACTTACCCCTGCAGCGTTTCTCCCCGTGTCCCTGCTTCCACTGTGATCAGGCAGAGAGCTCAGGCTGCTGTGCCGATCACATGACCGCACTGAGAACCAGGAAGTGGAGGAACAGAAGCACGGAGCAGACAGGAGATAAGGAAAGAGGGTTTTATTTTACTATGGGCAGCAGCCTAGGGGCCATATCTGACACAGGGGGACTTGTGCGATCTATAGGGGTCATGGGCAGCACTATGGGGGAGATATCTAACACAGGGGGACTTGTGCCCATTATGGGCCCCAGTGAGCTGCTTCTAACCCCCCAGATGTATGCCCTGCCAATCCCCCCCCCCGCCGATGCCGCGGGTGCTGTACCCGCCGAGCCGCGGGTGCAGGCCCCACAGAGCAGCAGAGTTGTGTGTATTTGTCTGTATGTAGCAGAGTTGTATGTGTTTGTCTGTATGTAGTAGAGTTGTACGTGTTTGTCTGTATGTAGCAGAGTTGTATGTGTTTGTCTGTATGTAGCAGAGTTGTATGTGTTTGTCTGTATGTAGCAGAGTTGTATGTGTTTGTCTGTATGTAGCAGAGTTGTACGTGTTTGTCTGTATGTAGCAGAGTTGTACGTGTTTGTCTGTATGTAGCAGAGTTGTATGTGTTTGTCTGTATGTAGCAGAGTTGTATGTGTTTGTATGTAGCAGAGTTGTATGTGTTTGTCTGTATGTAGCAGAGTTGTGTGTATTTGTCTGTATGTAGCAGAGTTGTATGTGTTTGTCTGTATGTAGCAGAGTTGTATGTGTTTGTCTGTATGTAGTAGAGTTGTATGTGTTTGTCTGTATGTAGCAGAGTTGTATGTGTTTGTCTGTATGTAGCAGAGTTGTACGTGTTTGTCTGTATGTAGCAGAGTTGTATGTGTTTGTCTGTATGTAGCAGAGTTGTATGTGTTTGTCTGTATGTAGCAGAGTTGTACGTGTTTGTCTGTATGTAGCAGAGTTGTATGTGTTTGTCTGTATGTAGCAGAGTTGTATGTGTTTGTCTGTATGTAGCAGAGTTGTATGTGTTTGTCTGTATGTAGCAGAGTTGTATGTGTTTGTCTGTATGTAGCAGAGTTGTGTGTGTTTGTCTGCATGTAGCAGAGTTGTGTGTGTTTGTCTGTTTGTAGCAGAGTTGTGTGTTTGTCTGTTTGTAGCAGAGTTGTGTGTGTTTGTCTGTTTGTAGCAGAGTTGTGTGTGTTTGTCTGTTTGTAGCAGAGTTGTGTGTGTCTGTTTGTAGCAGAGTGTAGTACCATTGTTTCAGTCCAGTTGTGGCTTTATACAGCAGAGAGGAGCATTCCTTGCTGTACTAAGTGAACATTGGAGCGATTGATCTGTCAATGGCCCTTTAAAAACATATTGTACGGCTCTCGCGGAATTAAAATTAACATGTTGCAATCAAAGCAGACTTTTTTTCATTTGGGAGCGGGGTAGTCTTATACAGTCAGTATATCCCAAATTCTATATTTTTAGGGCAGAAGTTGGGGGTCGTCTTATACGCCCAGTCGTCTTATACGCCGGCATATACGGTATATGTTGCTTCTAAGAAAGCCTGATTAATCACCTTCTCAGGGTAGCCTCTATTTTTTAGTCTCCCACTCAAATCTTTTGCCTGTTTCAAAAAAAGGGGATCATCAGAGCAGTTCCTTTTTAATCTAAGGAACTGTCCCTTAGGGATACCCCTCTTTTGACTCACAGGGTGGCCACTCTCCCACCTCAATAGTGAGTTTGTGGCCGTGGGTTTACGGTACGTACTCGTAGTTATCTCACCCTTTTCACCTCTCTCAATTAGCACATCCAAAAAAGGTAGCCTCTTTCTATTCCATTCATAAGTGAAACCTAGACCAAGCGTATTGTTATTCAAAACCCCCACCATCTCCGATAGCTCCAAATCAGTACCTCTCCACAGCAAAAACATATCGTCAATATATCGACACCAAAGAATTATCTTGTCCATTGGCATGAGCGACTCCTCTCCAAATACTACAGTCTCCTCCCACCAGCCCAGGGTAAGATTAGCATACGATGGGGCACTAGGGCTCCCCATCGCAGTACCCCTGAGCTGGTGGAAGAAAACACCTCCAAATGTGAAGGTATTACACTTCAAGCTAAATTCAAGCAATTCCAAAATGAAGAGATTGTGACCATCAAACTGCCTTCCTCTGCTCCTTAGCTAGTACTCTGTTGCCCTTAGGCCAACATCATGTTTAATAGAAGAGTAAAGTGATTCAACATCTATACTAACGAGCAGGGTGTCATCATCAATGGTCACTTCCTCCAATCTCTTCAGTAAATCAGTGGTGTCTCTTAGATATGACCCCAAGGACAAAACAAAAGGCCTCAGGATCCTATCGACATAAATTCCAACATTCTGGGTAATACTCCCGATACCAAATACAATTGGTCTACCTTGTAAGGGTTCCAGCCCCTTGTGTACCTTGGGGAGACAGTAGAAGGTGGTGATCACTGGAGATGTGGGGAACAAAAAATCAAACTCAGTCTTGTCTATAAGGTTTCTCTCAAGTGCCCTGCAGAGGATATCATGGAGTCTCATGGATATGTTGAAACACGTTGAGAGAAAAGTCCTATACTATTTGTCTGTTGGAACCTATTCTGTTGGAACCTATTTCCGTGGATCCTTTTGAATACCTGGAAAAACCAGGGGATCTATTTGGTGGTTACAGTCTGACATGAGACTCTGGCTAAGGAACGCCCACTTGCAGTGCGTTGAAGACTGGTGAGATCGTTCCTTTCTGCCATATTCCCTGTTTACTACATTGGCTATAGGGAAATTTTTGCTGCTGCTACTAGTGATTGTCCTTCTGTGAGTCAGCCTCTAAAGAGTATCTTAATTGAAAATCAACACAGATAGTGACGATTTTTTACAATCCGTGGCACTTTTTATGTACATTGTTTGCTGGTCTTTTTTAATCAATCATTATTAAAGGTTACATTTTAGGCGTGGTTTTATCTGGGTTACCTAGCTTTATTTAATTCATTATTTGTATACCCCATCCAGTGGCTTTTTCTGTTAGTATTTTAGTATAAAAATAAATAAATAAGACAATTGGCATAGGGTCCCCCTGTATTATGATACCCGGCGCAGATAAAACCCACAGCTGCAGGCTGCAGTCCCCAGCCCTACGCTTATCTTGGATGTGTATCGAAATAAGAGGAACCACATGTGGCTTTTTTAAATTAATTAAATAAGTAATTTAAAAAATGGTGGGCGGTCCCCCCCATAATTTTGATATTCAGACATGATAAAGCCCAAAAGGTGGGGGCTGATATTCTCAGCCTGAGGAGTCCCATGGTTATTGGAACCCCCAAGTTAAAAATAGCAGCCTACAGCCACCCGGAATTGTTACATCCATTAGGTGCAGCAAGCTCGATGCTTTACTCAGCTTTTCTTGATTGCTCTGAAGCGGTGGCAATCGAGGTAAGCTGTAACTAAACCCTAGATTAGTAATGACAAGCGTCTATGACACCCCATAACTAATCTGTAAGTAAAAGTAAATAAACACAAACACAGATAAATTAATTTATTTGGAATAAAAGACAACAAAAACACCCTCGTTAACCACTTTATTAACCCCTGAAACACCCCTTCAGGTCTGACGTAATCCACACAAGGTCCCATGATAATTACTACATCTGAACCTCACAGCGTGTGGTCATGGAACATGACTGCCCACTGTGAGCTCCAGAGAATGAATGAGCTGTGCGATCAGCGGTGACATCACTCAGGTTAGTTGCGGTCACAGCTGGAGTCCCCCACCTGTGACCGCACTCACCCCCACGGCCGGCACTGTCAGTGTTAAAGAACACACTATGAAGAAAAAGACATGGATCGCACATCCCAAAAATACAATGATCTAAAGCCATTAGGCAAAAAATTAAATAATAGAACACGAGGTTCTTTGTTACCATTCTGATCAGATTTTATTAAGCCCACTGCCATGTCATGGCGAACCTCTTGAGTGGGTCAGTATTCTAAACCTTGTAGTGCGGCACTGTGCACTAACCACTGCTGCAGCGACAAAGGTGACCTGGTGCCTCACAGCACCCATGTTGCAAGGCGAAGCCCCCGTGGCTCCAGGCACCACCGCCCCACTGACACGACACCACCACAACAGCGGCCATCACACAGTACCAGCAGTGGGCTTAATACAATCTGATCAGAATGGTAACAAAGAACCTCATGTTCTATTATTTAATTTTTTGCCTAATGACTTTAGATCATTGTATTTTTGGGATGTGCGATCCATGTCTTTTTCTTTATAGTGTGTTATACTGTCAGTGTTAAAGGTCTGGCGGGGTATGGGGCATGACCCTGCACTTTCAGCCAAATTGTTGTGGGTCACCAGAGAAACCCAGGTATGACCTCCAGTGAACTGAGTGACGTCACGGCTACCAACCGGTTTCCCCTTGTCAGTGTTTCCTGGAGCCTGGAGAGATTGGACATGTTTTCGATCTTGGATGTAGCAGAGACAGGACTGTTATGGGACGGTGTGTGGATTATGGCGGTAACTTCAAGGGTCTTTTGGGAGTTAATAAAGAGGGGAAAGGGGATGTTGCATTTTATTTGAAATAAAAGAGTTTTCTCTGTGCTTGTGTTTTTTTTCTTTTTACTTGTAGGATTAGTGATGGTGTGTCTCATAGACCCCTACCCATCACTAATTCTGGGCTTGCTAACAGTTGTGCACTGTCACTAACCCCTATTACCTCGATTGCCACTGTACCAGAACAATCGTGAACAGCCGGGTAAAGCGCCGGGCTTGTCGCATCTAATGCATGCGACAATTCCAAGGCGACTGTATGCTGCTATTCTTAGCCCGGGGTGGTCCCAATAACCATGGCACCCCCAGGTTGAAAATACCACCCAGCTTTTGGGCTTTATCATGGCTGGGTATCAAAATTGGGGGTACCACATGCGGTTTTTTTAAATTATTTATTTAAATATTTTTTTAAAAAACAAGCTGCATGTGATTCCTTTTATTTGGTACACAGCCAAGATAAGCGCAGGGCTGGAGGTTGCAGTCGTATGCAGCCGTATGCTTTATCTGTGCTGGGTATCATAATATGGGGGGTGTTACGGTTGCTGCGAGCACTGGAGACTATGTCCAGATTTCTTGCTACTGCACATGTGCGAGCGCTGGAGACTAAGTCCAGATTTCTTGCTACTGCACATGTGCGAGCGCTGGAGACTAAGTCCAGATTTCTTGCTACTGCACATGTGCGAGCGCCGGAGACTAAGTCCTATCTTGGAGCCATTGCACATGTGCGGGTGACATCATCGCTGACACGAGGTCACATGTCTCTGACACCTTCTATGCCGATTGGTCGCTGGTCATGTGCTTGTGACGCCTTGCTCGGTGATAGGCCAGCATGACGTCACTCCTGTCGTTCTGGCAGCGGATTGGCTCTGGTGTCCTCCATCTTGGATGAGGCACAGAGTCTATATAAGACCCTGACACACGCCGCATGGTGCTCAGTCCTCTCGGTTCATGCATAAGAGTAGACGCTCTGTGCGCGTTCCTCTAGGCATTCCTCTGTCTATGCTAGGTGAGCGCTACCGGCAGGGTAGCGTTCTTATACCTTACAGCTTCGGCTGCTGTCCGTATCCTTACCTCTTAGGGGAGCGGACATAGGCAGGTGCCTGAGGCACATGGTCTGGCTGGGCCTTGTGATTCGACTCGTAGGTGGACGTTGCCGCTAGGGTAACGTTCCTTATACTGCGTCTGGCAGTTGTTCATATCCTCGCACACTAGGGGAGCGAACAGAGGTAGGAGCTTTGTGCGGCTTACGCTGCTGTTCGTCTCTTTTGCACCACTAGAAGAGCGGACCTAGGCAGGTGCCATATCTAGTGGTTCGTATCCTCGCACACTAGTGGAGCGAACACAGGTAGGAGCTTTGTGCGGCTTACGCTGCTGTTCGTCTCTTTTGCACCACTAGAAGAGCGGACCTAGGTAGGTGCCATTTCGCACACATTGCCTTTGTCTCTGTGATTATTAACAGAGATCATTCTACACACCCTCCAAGTAAGGGAGGAATTGCTTTACTTACTTATTCTATCCTTCTGTGAGTTAACAGAGGTATTGCACTCTGCCATACTCTGCAGCAAAGTCTTTGCATGGTGGACCCTGACTGTCTGATACTCCTTTTAGGTTATTATCAGACAGCCCCCCGTAACATTAGGACTGAGCCAAGGGTCTGGCAGTTATGGCAGAATATCAGCAGTTACACTGTTACATACAAGTACTTGAGTCACGGCTCAAGAGCATAGAGGATAAACCTCAGACCATGGTGACAGCTGCACATGATCCTCGACTTGCTCTGCCAAACAGATATTCTGGCGATGCCAGATCATGTCGTGTTTTCATTAGTCAGTGTCAGATACACCTAGAGGTCAACTCTTCTCGCTTCTCTACGGAGAGGTCCAGAGTAGGCTTTATCATCTCCTTACTTCAGGACAAAGCCTTAGAATGGGCGACTCCCCTATGGGAGCGCTCTGATGTGGTTACTCTGAGACATCAAGACTTTCTTGATGCTCTTAAGGCGGTATTCATGGGTCCGCAGGTTACCCATGATGCGGCCCTGAGACTGTTAGATCTATCTCAGGGTTCGTTATCCACTAGTTCTTATGCCATTGCTTTTAGAACCCTGGTGGCAGAACTAGATTGGCCAGAGAAGGTGTTGATTCCTATCTTCTGG
Organism: Anomaloglossus baeobatrachus; assembly: GCF_048569485.1. Classification (NCBI taxonomy): domain Eukaryota; kingdom Metazoa; phylum Chordata; class Amphibia; order Anura; family Aromobatidae; genus Anomaloglossus; species Anomaloglossus baeobatrachus. Next base: position 102,457,241 of record NC_134362.1, read on the forward strand.
AGAGGGTTGGCAGGCTATGTCAAGGATGCTCTTGCTACTCGTGAGGTCCCTGCTTCTCTGGAGGACTTGATCACAGTAGCAACGAGGATCGATGTACGCCATAAGGAACGTAGACTCGAGGTCTCTTCCTCACGCCCTAAGCATCGGGCTATTCCAGTTGTTGAGGGTCCACTACCATCTTCCTCAGCATCTGAAACATCTCCCACTCCTATGGAGTTAGGTCATACGTCCTCCAGACTACGCAAGTCTGGTCCTCCTATATGTTACGTATGTCGTCAGGCTGGGCACTATGCCAACAAGTGTCCTAGTCGTCAGGGAAACTCCCTGGCCTAGTAACCATTAGAGGGGGGTTACTAGAGACGTCTTCTGCACCCTCTAAGTGTTGTATCTCAGGTCAGCTCTCGTTATCTGAGAATACATGGCCTATTATGGCTTTTGTGGATTCCGGAGCTGACGGGATTTTTGTGTCCTCAGGATTTGTAAAGGGACACAATATTCCCTCTATCATGTTAGAGGCGCCTATTCCTGTCCGTGTTGTTAATGGAACTATGTTGTCTGACTCCATTACATTGAGGACAGTTCCCTTGCGCCTTTCCCTGTCTCAGGGTCACATAGAGGAGATTTCTTTTCTTGTTTTGCCTGAGGGTATAGACGACGTCCTTCTGGGTCTTCCATGGCTTCGGACTCATGCTCCTCACATTGACTGGGAGTCTGACAGCATTATTAGTTGGGGTTCGAAATGTCAGTCCCGATGTCTTCCCTTACCACCTAAGGTCGTTGCGGTTGCATCAACTGATCTCTCTCCCATACCTACACCCTATTTGGATTTCGCTGACGTGTTCTCCAAACAGGGTGCTGAGGTTCTTCCACCCCATAGGCCGTATGACTGTGCCATAGACCTTATCCCAGGTTCGGTTCCACCTAAAGGCAGAGTTTACCCCCTGTCGATACCTGAGTCGGAGGCCATGTCGACCTATATAAGAGAGAGTTTAGAGAAGGGGTTCCTTCGTAAGTCTGTCTCTCCCGCGGGAGCTGGGTTTTTCTTTGTTCGGAAGAAAGAGGGTGATTTGCGTCCCTGCATAGATTACAGGGGTCTCAACGCAATCACAATAAAGAACAAATACCCATTACCTTTAATTTCGGAGCTCTTTGACAGACTGAGAGGAGCTCAAGTTTTTACGAAGTTGGATCTGCGGGGTGCGTATAACTTGGTACGAATTCGAAAGGGTGACGAATGGAAGACCGCTTTTAACACCCGAGACGGTCACTATGAATACCTCGTCATGCCTTTTGGGTTATGTAATGCACCCGCAGTATTTCAGGACTTCGTAAACGATGTGTTCAGGGATATACTGTTATCCTCAGTAGTGGTGTATCTGGACGACATCCTGATTTTTTCTCCTGATCTGGAGACTCATCGTCAGGATGTCGTTCGTGTCCTTTCCCGTTTAAGGGAGCACTCATTGTTTGCTAAACTCGAGAAATGTGTATTCGAGCAGTCCTCATTGCCTTTTTTGGGTTACATTATCTCACAAGAGGGCCTGGCTATGGATCCTGCGAAGCTCTCTGCTGTCCTGCAATGGTCCGAACCTCATTCCTTGAAGGCGGTGCAACGCTTTTTAGGATTCATAAATTATTACAGGCAGTTCATACCCCATTTTTCTACTTTGGTGGCCCCTTTGGTGGCCTTGACTAAGAAAGGTGCTAATCCCAAAGCCTGGTCTACTGAGACATCTCAGGCTTTCGAGGCAGTACAAAGACACTTTTCAACTGCTCCCGTTCTTCAAAGACTCGATGAGAGTAAGCCCTTCCTCTTAGAGGTTGATGCCTCTTCAGTGGGTGCTGGTGCGGTCTTGTATCAAAAGAACGGTGCAGGTAGAAAAAGGCCGTGTTTCTTCTTTGCTAAAACCTTTTCACCGGCAGAGAGAAACTATACCATTGGGGATAGGGAACTGCTCGCCTTGAGATTAGCCTTGGAGGAGTGGCGTCACTTGCTGGAAGGAGCGAAACATCCTTTCCAGGTCTATACAGACCATAAGAATCTGACGTACTTACAAACCGCTCAGCGTCTGAATCCTCGCCAAGCCCGCTGGTCCTTGTTTTTCTCCCGCTTTCACTTCTCCATCAACTATCTGTCTGGGAGTAAGAATAACAAGGCAGACGCCCTGTCTCGCTCTATGCTTTCTACCCAGGAAGAGATTGACGAACCTCGTCTTATCCTTCCCTCCAGGGTTTTTCATACGCTCTCCCCTGTGACGTTAGACCAAATCCCACCGGGCAAGATCTTTGTTCCGCCTGATCGACAGAATGATATACTGTCATGGGCCCACACCTCAAAGGTGGGTGGGCATTTTGGTATTAGGCGGACACGAGAGTTACTGGAGAGGTGGTATTGGTGGCCACACTTAGCCAGCCACGTCAAGAGATATGTCGGTTCCTGCTACTCGTGTGCTCGCAACCGTCCATTACGGCAGAGACCGGCTGGGCTCTTGCATCCTTTACCGGTGCCAGATAGACCATGGGAGGTGGTAGGCATGGACTTTGTGGGTGATCTTCCATGTTCTCAGGGACATAGATTTGTGTGGGTCATTACGGACCATTTCTCCCGGATGGTTCATTTCGTACCGTTATCGAGAATCCCATCTTCCAGGGTACTAGCCAAACTATTCCTCAAGCATGTCTTTAGGCTTCACGGGATGCCAGATCGTATCATTTGTGATAGAGGTCCGCAATTTGCTTCCCGTTTCTGGCGAGATCTTTGTAGCCTTCTGCAAATTGAGTTGAATCTCTCTTCGGCATACCATCCGGAGACCAATGGTTTGGTTGAGCGTACCAATCAATCTATGATTATATACCTTTGACACTTTGTTGCTGAGAACCACGATAACTGGTCCTCCCTCCTACCCTGGGCAGAATTTGCTCTTAACAATTCGCTGGCTGAGGCCACTGGGCAGACACCGTTCGTACTCAATAATGGGCAACACCTTAGGGTACCGGTACCGTTTCCCGCTGCGGCACCTCCTCCTCTTGTGGCCGACTGGGCAACTAATGCCAGAGAGGTGTGGGATCGGACTCAAGAGTCGATCCAAGCAGCTAAGGACCGTATGAAGACGGTGTCCGATCGGTTTCGTCGCCCGGCTCCTGTCTTTTCTCCAGGGGACTTTGTGTGGCTCTCTGCAAAACACGTGAGACTTAGAGTGAGCTCTGTCAAATTTGCTCCTCGCTTCCTGGGTCCTTATGAGGTTCTTCGACAGGTAAATCCTGTAGTCTACCAATTGAAGTTACCTGTCCATCTTAGGATTCATGACAAATTCCATGTCTCACTGCTAAAGCCGGCTATTTTACCTCACGCTCGTGAAGTGCACTCACCTGCCTCTGATTCCTCTCGCTCTAGCTATGAGGTACGAGCCATAGTTGGTTCTAAGATGGTTAGAGGGCGCAGGTTCTTCTTGATAGATTGGGAGGGCTACGGCCCGGAACATCGCTCTTGGGAACCTGAGGAGGCTGTCCATGCTCCCGACTTAGTTGCCGATTACCTGCGTCGCCGGGAGGGGGGCCCTTGAGGGGGAGGTACTGTTACGGTTGCTGCGAGCACTGGAGACTATGTCCAGATTTCTTGCTACTGCACATGTGCGAGCGCTGGAGACTAAGTCCAGATTTCTTGCTACTGCACATGTGCGAGCGCCGGAGACTAAGTCCTATCTTGGAGCCATTGCACATGTGCGGGTGACATCATCGCTGACACGAGGTCACATGTCTCTGACACCTTCTATGCCGATTGGTCGCTGGTCATGTGCTTGTGACGCCTTGCTCGGTGATAGGCCAGCATGACGTCACTCCTGTCGTTCTGGCAGCGGATTGGCTCTGGTGTCCTCCATCTTGGATGAGGCACAGAGTCTATATAAGACCCTGACACACGCCGCATGGTGCTCAGTCCTCTTGGTTCATGCATAAGAGTAGACGCTCTGTGCGCGTTCCTCTAAGCATTCCTCTGTCTATGCTAGGTGAGCGCTACCGGCAGGGTAGCGTTCTTATACCTTACAGCTTCGGCTGCTGTCCGTATCCTTACCTCTTAGGGGAGCGGACATAGGCAGGTGCCTGAGGCACATGGTCTGGCTGGGCCTTGTGATTCGACTCGTAGGTGGACGTTGCCGCTAGGGTAACGTTCCTTATACTGCGTCTGGCAGTTGTTCGTATCCTCGCACACTAGGGGAGCGAACAGAGGTAGGAGCTTTGTGCGGCTTACGCTGCTGTTCGTCTCTTTTGCACCACTAGAAGAGCGGACCTAGGCAGGTGCCATATCTAGTGGTTCGTATCCTCGCACACTAGTGGAGCGAACGCAGGTAGGAGCTTTGTGCGGCTTACGCTGCTGTTCGTCTCTTTTGCACCACTAGAAGAGCGGACCTAGGTAGGTGCCATTTCGCACACATTGCCTTTGTCTCTGTGATTATTAACAGAGATCATTCCACACACCCTCCAAGTAAGGGAGGAATTGCTTTACTTACTTATTATATCCTTCTGTGAGTTAACAGAGGTATTGCACTCTGCCATACTCTGCAGCAAAGTCTTTGCACGGTGGACCCTGACTGTCTGATACTCCTTTTAGGTTATTATCAGACAGCCCCCCGTAACAGGGGGCCCTACGCCAATTGTTTTATTTATTTACTTATGTTTGCACCGCAGACAGCACCTGTGATTGGTAGCAGTCACACAGGCTGGGGGTGCGTCTGACTGCAACCAATCACAGACGCCAGGACGGTTGGTGAGCGGGGAAAATAGTGCATATGGGTGAGAAATGATGAACGGCCCAGGAAGTGAAAAAGAGGTCACCGGTGCAGTGCACAAACACGTGGGAGCAATGTACAGCCGTGCTGGAGCCTTCGTAGGTATGACGCACTTGCTTCATTCTTAATTTATTTCTTTTTTTTTTTAATTTACCCAGTGCTGGATCCGGATCAATATCTGGGATCCCGGGCCCAGGTCCAGCACCTTTTAAACCGCACGAATCCAGACTTTTATAGTACAGATCCACCCATCATTACTGAAAGGTATTAGTCAAGAAAAGTGTACAAACTTTTTTTTCCAAGGCATTAAATAAACCATAGAACACTGTAAAGACGGTCTACAAGAAGTGGCTTAAATCTTTTACAAGAGTGACATTATCGTCACAGTGTAACAATTTATACCTAATGCCTTGAACATTTTTGTACGTATATCCTGACTGATAAGGTTCAACAATAAGATGCCTTTGCTGTTTTGTAAGCTGTTTTAAAGACTGTCACGAAGCCGCCGCTCACTGTGTCCTAAAGACGCACTGAGTGACAGCTCAGCCTCACAAGAGGCAAACAAGGACAAAATGAGTATTGTTATTGTTACTGTATTGTTTATTGGCGCATCCAGCAACCGAATTATGGACTGCACCTTCTGGGCATTCTCTAGGCATCAACCTTTTAAGAAGATTGCCTGCCTATTTAGCTGGTTGGCAATTGTCAGACAATTGTCACTCATATTTTTGCTCTGTGAACTGTGTGCCTCATGTTTTGCTTGTCTGATCTCCTGCTGCCTGACCTTGGACCTTGCCTCTGACTATTTGTTTGCCTATAAGCTACTTGGGAACACTGTTAATGTGAAAATATTAAGCTATGTGCGTGTGACGCCCTGGCCTATCAGGCCAACACAGGGTATTGTGCAATCTGCTCTTCTGTGCAATATCCACCTCCTCCTTGGTTACGGGTGACTTTGCTGTTGCCAAAACCAGCTAATCAAAATCCTAGGAACACTCTGCACCACACCCAGCAGACACACCAGTGAACGGCCTGAGTGGAATAGGGTCGCCCATGTAGGGGGTTGGTTAAGGGGAGGTTAGGAGTGTCAGGAGTCAGTCAGTGAGAGTCAGAGTCAGAGGAAGGAGTAGTGTAGTGTTGGAGGTGAAAGTGAGAGGAGGTCAGGAGCTGGGCTCCTTGGAAGTTACTAGGTAGCAGACGTTGGTCTGGGCCTGGTAGGAGCTGGACCCCCAGTTGCAGGGGATCGTGACAAGGGGCAAGGCATTGTCGTGAAGGACAGCCGGCGGCCTTGTACCATCACCGGGCTGGGACCAGGGCACGACGGGGTACGTGGACCCTAGGTCAGGGAGTAGCTCCAGGCAACCTGACAATTCGCACGACGAGAACGGAGCCTTCAAGATCCGCTCTCCACCAGCTCCAAAATCGGGGTTCTAGCGCAATGAGAGGGATAGGACTTTCCACAAATACGGTCCAAGAAATCCCAAGCGTGAACCCTGAGAGCAAGCTCCCTCAGTTAGCCTCACTGGGGAGCGGGACCCGACTAGTTTCAAGCTACAGGGACCAACCAGAAAGAAACAAGGTGCCAAGGGAAAGGTCACAGATCAACAGACAACACCAGCAGAAACGGGACCCAAACGTGCTCCCCCTCAGTGGCAGCAGGGTCCAGAACTTTGGTTTACTAAGGTTGTCGGTGTCAGCGTTATTAAACTGAGTGAGTACGCAAGTGACCCTTACCTCTCCAACGGCATATCACCATCACCATCACCGAATCCCGGGGCATCCCCCATACCCGTGGAGGGGTTAAACACCTGGCTGCCCACTCCATCGCCACCGGGTACTGCCAGCTGCAGCGGTGTTACTCCACCTTACCACACACCATGGGTGGCGTCACAAACTCTAAATATAATCCTCCTGTAAATACCCCCCTTCATTCAAGTGGCCGCACGACCCCCAGGTCCGGACTTCCCTCGAGCCATCGCGGATCCGGATCTGAGCAGCCCAGCTACTGACACGGGGGCAGCATATGTGCATGTTGCATTTTTTTCCAGCGTTTACGCAGTGTTATGAGAAGCCGGCAAATTCCATGCACACGTTGCTTTTTTTAAACGCAGTGTTTTGGATGCCAAATATTTGACAAAATCAATGCGTTTAAAAAAGCAGCATGTCACTTCTTTTGTGCGTTTTAGTTGAATTTTCCATCCATTAAAATCAAAGAGGTGAGTCAAAACGCAACCAAAATGTGCTTGCACTGCATTTTTGTTGCGTTCTGCATGCTTTTTTGACAAACAGAACGAAGGTATTTCGGTCTCTCTGTCTGTGTCAGTCTCTCTCTTTGTCGATGTCGGTCTCTCTCTCTCTGTCCATGTCAGTCTCTTTCTGTCTGTCCGTCAGTCTCTCTCTCTCTTTGTTGGTCTCTCTGTCTGTCAGTCTCTCCCTCTCCCCCTCTTTCATAGTCACCGATCACTGCTTGATCACCGTTGTGGGCGCTGCACGGCTGTCACAAAGCTCCGGCGGCTTCTACTGCTTTTGAAAATGCCGGCCGCTCATTATTCTATCTCGTATTCACTACTTCCCCCGCTGACCGGCGCCTATGATTGGTTGCATTCAGACGATCCCCCACACTGAGTGACAGCTGTCTCACTGCAACCAATCACAGCCGCCGGTGGGTCTATGTACTGTAGTAAAAGAAATAAATAATTTTAAAAAAATGGCGTGCGGTCCCCCCCAATTTTGATACTAGCCAAGGCAAAGCCACACGGCTGAGGGCTAGTATTCTCAGGATAGGCAGCCTCACATTACGGGGAGCCCCCCAGCCTAAAAATATCAGCCAGCAGCCTCCCGGAATTGCCGCATCTATTAGATGCGACAGTCTCGGGACTCTACCCGGCTCATCCCGAATTGCCCTGGTGCGGTGGCAATCGGGGTAATAAGGAGTTAATGGCAGCCCATAGCTGACACTAAGTCCTAGGTTAATCATGGCAGGCGTCTGAGACACCCCCAATGATTAACCTGTACGTGAAAGTAAATAAACACATACACTCAAAAAAATCCTTTATTTGGAATAAAAAGAAAAAAAAAACACCCTCTTTCACCACTTTATTAAAGTTTCCAAACACCCTTCCAGGTAATCCACACGAGGTCCCACGACGCATCCAGCTCTGCTACATGAAGCTGGCAGGAGCGGCTGTAGAACACCGCCGCTCTCTGTTAGCTCCATGAAGCAACTGAAGTGAGCCGCGCGATTAGCGATGACGTCACTCCAACTCTCTCAGGTGGAGGAGTCGAGCTGGCTGCGGGTAAACTGAGTGACAGCACCGCTGATCGCATGGCTCACTTCAGTTACTCTGGGGATTTGCGGTCACCGGTGAGTCCTTCATCTGTGATCACAAATCAGGCCACGGCACACAGAGCAACGCGATGATAATGAAGTAAGGTGAAGTTCATCCGACTTCATTCTGATTGCATGGCTCTCTCTCGCAGCCAGCATGCTTCTATGGGTATGTAGCAGAGCCGACTCGGACCGCACTGTCAAAAATGCATCCAAAATGAATTCAAAATGCTTTTTGAAACGCACATACAGTGACAAAACGCTGCTTTTTATTTGTCACGCCAGAATGCAACATGCGCACATACCCTTACTGCGTTGCTGAAGATACAACACACATCCAGGAGAGGTATAATGCAAGGTGGTTTAATTCAACACGTTCCGAAGTGTTACCCCACTTCTTCATCAGGAATTCCACCAAATCATTACTTTCCCACTCAAAATTATTTTAATTTGTTTGTCAATGGATTCTTACAGTTTATGGGTTACAATAAAGGCGGAAAAAGTTCTGAAATGATTTTTCGTGGTATGATTTTTTAATTTTTTTTTTAAATAACAAAAACCTGCCATTTTAATACGAGTGTGTAGATTTTGTATATACACTGTACAGTCATGGCCTAAAGAGTTGGCAGCCTTGAAGTTGTTCTAGAAAATGAAGTATTTCTCCAAGAAAATTATTGCAATTACACGTTTATTTCCTTTGTGTGTATTGGAACATAAAAAAAACTGAAAAAAAGGCTAATTGGACATAATTTCACACAAAACCCCAAAATGGATAGGACAAAATTGTTGGCACCTTTCCAAAATTGTGGGTAAACAACAAGTGATTCTTGTTCAGAACTCACCTGTGCCAAGTAACAGGTGTGCGCTATATAATTATCACAGCTGAAACCAGATAAAAAGGGGAGTTTACTCAATCTTTGCATTGACTCAATCTTTGCATTGTGTGTCTATGCTGGCCACACTAAGCATGGAGAACAGAAAGAGAAGAAGAGAACTGTCTGAAGATGTGAGAACCAAAATTGTTGAAAAATATCAACAATTCTCAAAATTACAAGTCCCTCTCCAGAGATCTTGGTGTTCCTTCATCCACAGTGTGTAACATAATAAAGAAGTTTACAATCCATGGCACTGTAGTTAATCTTCCTGGATGTGGACAGCAGAGAAAAATTAATTAAAGGTTGCAAAGCAGGATAGTCCAGATGGTGGATAAGCCACCCCAATGAAATCCCCAAAAAATTCAAGCTGTCCTGCAGGCACAGGGTGAACTATCTATCCATAATCGAATGAAATAAAACACTATCCTAGAAGATCCAGGAGTACCCCACTGCTTCCACACAGACATAAAAAAAAGCTAGACCGCAGATTGCCAAAATGTATATGAGTAACCAACATACTTCTTGTGGACAGATGAGACCAAGATAGAGATTTATGATAAAGCACATCATTCTACTGTTTACCGAAAATGGAGTGAGGTCTACAAAGAAAAGAACACAGTACCTACAGTCAAATATGGTGGAGATTCAAAGATGGGATTGTTTTGCTGCCTCTGGCACTGGGTGTTTTGACTGTGTGCAAGGCATCATAAAATCTGACGATATCGAAGGATTTTGGGCTGCAATGTAGTGCTCACTGAGAGAAAGCTGGGTTTTGTTCCAAGGTCATGGGTCTTCCAGCAGGACAATGATTCCAAACATACTTTAAGAAGCATCCAGATCTGGATGGAAATATAGCTCTGGAGAGTTCTGAGGCGTTCAGCAATAAGTCTAGATCTAAATCCCATTGAACACCTGTGGAGATATTTTAAAATTGCTATTGGGAGAAAGTGCCTTCAAATATGAGAGACTTGGAGCAGTTTACAAAAGAAGAGTGGTCCAAAATTCCAGTTGAGAGGTGTAAAAAACTTGTTGTCATGGGTATGTCCGCTCTGGGGAGACTTCTGGTGAGACTGGGACCAAAAAGTAACAACGCCTTATTTTGCGCAGTTCTATAGCTTGTGTTTGAGTGATTCACATGTAAAGCTCCATGGAATAAATGGCGCTATAATAATAAATAATAATAATATTCTTTCTTTTGGTGCTGTAGAAGTTAAGTACTCTTTCCTATCGAGCTATCCTTTGTAGCCTTAATCTCAGGTGCAGCTCTTTGTGACCACTCCACTTCGCAATAAAAAGTCACATGTCTTACCATCTGATGATGCTTATAGAAACTCATTCTTAGGCCTCCTTCACACGTCCATGTCTCCGGTTCGTGTTTGGTCTGTTTCCTAGACCCATTAAAATCAATGAGTCTGCGCACACGTGCGTGTTTTGCCATGGACCGTGTGTCCGTATGGAACATATGTGTGCCCCTGTGCTCCACACGTAGACATGTCTGTTTTTCTCTGGCATCACAGGTGTCACAAGGACTGCACATGGACAACACAGATGTGATCCGTGTGACACGCACCGGAGAAAAGACACGTGTCTGTGAATAAAAAAGAATTTCTATACTCACCTTCTCCAGCCCTGCTGTCTCTGCCGCTGCTGTCACTTGCTTCTGACCCCTGCTCATTATGCTCATTGCATATTCACTCCATTGTGGGCCAGAGGCAGCAGCAGCAGGGAGTCAGCAGGTTCGGAGACCAAAGATCAGCACCACGGACAGCAACGCCAGGGACAGGTGAGCAGAAAGTTCCCATTCTCTGTGTGTTATCACGGAGAACACACGTGTGCCATAAACACACACGGAGGGCAATACGCACCTTTGACACGTCCATGAAAAACGTGCGTGATTTTCACGGACGTGTGAAAGAGGCCTTATGCCGTCCACTTTGGATGGAGCCCGTCTCTGGAAGAAGCTGAGGAACTGCGACAATTGCAGCTGTAGTGTTTAGCTGCATCCAAAACTTGAAGTGTTTTCCTTTTTGTGTAATTTTACTTCTGCCTGTCTCCTTTCCCTTGTGTTTTATTATTGCTGTGGTGAGACTAGTGCTCTCACCGGCCTTCTCACTAGCCAGGGTTAGTTAAGGGCAAGCAAAGGCCTAGGCACATGATGGCTACAGGGGAAAAGAACCTGTATAGAGATGTTGATGTTAGGGAGCATAGAATACAGACTCAGGTGAGTCGCAGGAGGAGTTCCCTCTCCCCAAGATCTTCCTTTTATACAACACCCGTTTTTACCCCTGTATTGTGCAGCATGCTGAGTGTCTGTAAGCATCGGCATGACACTTGTTGATGGTTATAGGAGGCGATTGATTGTAGTTATTCCAAGGGGTGTCCAACCAAATATTAAGTTGAGGGTTCTAACAATTTTGTAAGGTCTATTTTGGGGATCGTCTGAAATTATGTTCAATATGCCTTTTTTCTCCAATTTTTTGTGGTGTTCCAATATGCATGTTTATGTTTGTGTGTTATAAGACATGTGTAATTGCAATCATTTTCTAGGAGAAATACTTCATTTTCTGGAACAATTTCAAGAGTGGCAACTCTTTCAGCCATGACTGTATACACATGTCACGGTTCCGGGGCCGCTCCTTGCCCACTGATCTGATCCACATACGTGCCGGCCGCGGCCGCTGCTTCCGCTCCTGCTCCCCTGCATCTCCTGTGCTCCCTGCTCGGCGGTCCCGCCGGCCTGCTGAGGCTCGGGGCTATGTCCCCGACTCCCCTGTGTCTTGTCCCCGGCCTCCTGTGCTTGTCTCTGGCTTCTTGGGCTTCGCGCAAGCGCATTAGGGCATGGGCACGCTCATTCACCTCTTCTTAAAGGGCCAGCATCCCTGGAACAGGATATGGCCGATTACAGGTGCAGGATATAAAAGACTTCCTTTTGCAGATGGGCGTTGCTTGTTCAACAAGTTCTCACAGCTTAGTCTCTTGTGCTAGTGTTCATGCCCTCTGTGTTCTGTTCCTGGATTAACCCTGTCTCTGTCCTCAGAACCTGACGCCTAGCGTGTGCCTCAGCTCTTCCAGCTCCTTGGAGATGCCCCGCGGTGTCCGTTGCAGTGGACCTCACCATCTTCCCTCTGCTTCACCCCGCCACCGGCTCTGGATTATATCTGACGTCTGCAGGCTGCATTCTTCTCTGGTTCCGGACTTCGACAGCTGTCTTTGCCCGGCACCAGTCTCCGTTTCGATTCCCTCCGGTCCGAAGCCACCACGGGATCGGTCCCCGTATTCTAGCCCGACTTTCCAAGGACGCTGCCCGGATCCTGCCTGTGTTCCTGCTGCCGTGCATCTAGACCCTCTGGGGTGGTCGCCAGACAGTCCCTGTATAGGAGTTCGCTCCTGGTGCCCTCCCAGGGGGAGTCCGGTGCATGGTCCCATGGGTCCACTCCTGGACTGAACGTTATAGCACAGCGCTTTGTGAATGTATTCACCATCACCACTTCTGGCTTTTTACTTATTTTCTTACATTAGAACCTGTGCTAAAACCTTTTTTGTAAACCAATTTGTGTGTGATGCATCAGCAATAAATAATGAACTGGGGAAGTAAAGTGACAAAAATATAGGGAAACATTAAATTCATGGGAAAAAATAAATAAAAATTGCCACGTGCATATGTGACGCCCTGGACCCCAGGGGTCACAGGTAATAACACCTACCACTTACACACACACCCCCCCCCCCTGTGAGGTCACACACGTCACCCGAAAGGGAGACCTGATGCCTCCCTCAGGGCCAGTAGAGCACACCAGGTGGGCGGAGTCAGGCGGAAAGACACGCCCACCGAGGAGACTACTGTCCTGAGGCAGGAAGTTCAAGCAGTTTAGTTTGTACAGTGACAGTGAGTGGTAGTGGAGCAGCTGTCAGGGACCCGGGTAGTAGCCTGGGACCCTTGAAACGTCAGGCAGGCAGACGGTGATGGCCACCTGCAGGAGTACCGGTTCAGCAACCGGCAGAACCGTACGGACCGGGCTTGGGTTGGAGCCCGCCGGTCCTGAACCGGGGAGTCAACCGTGTACCAGAGCACCAGAAACCGGTTACTCAGACCCCCTTCTAGCTTAGAAGCCACTGAGTATAGGCAAATTGACTGATTGCTGGCTGGACCTCACGGGTTCATCCACACCGAAAAGTCACGAAAGAGGGGATAAGCCCACCGAGACCGGGTGAGCGCCACCGCCAAGGGCCAAACACCCGACGGGCCAGCGCCTGCGGGCAACCGAGGGCTCCTCCGGCAGCTCAACGCCAGGGAGCGGGCTACCACTGCCCAGGCAGGGGAGCCGAAACACAACTACCAGAGGTGCACGGGAAAGGGGCCACCATCAACCCCACACGGGACATCAGCAGCCGGCCGCGGGAACCGACCACATCCGAACTATGGTTTACCAGTGACTCTGAGTGTGAATTAATCATGAGTACACCAGTGCCATCCAGGCACGACACTACACCGCGGCACGGCACCCTGTACCCCGACAACAGCTCTTGCAGTCCCCCAAGCCGGGCCCCGGGACACACCGCCCCTACCCACGGAGAGGGCTACCATCTCGGCTGCAGCCGCAACACCGATCCCGGACGAGCCCGCCATCGCCTCAGCCGCAGCGGTGGTGCATCCCGTCACCACGACTCTTGGGTGGCGTCACGACCCGTGAGACGACAGCGCGGCCCTCCCCGGCTGCGCGCCACGTCCCACCACCCCACTACCTCTCCCCTCTAACAGAGCGACGTGACCCCCGGTCCGGAGGCGCTCGTGCCCGCGACAACCCGAGCCCGGACCTCGAGCGGCTCAGCCCGAGCAAGCGGAGGAAGCGGCCGGGCCCCTCTCAGGGCGGTACACATATGTATTCACCCCTTTTGCTATGAAGCCCTTAAAAAGTTCTGGTGCAAACAATTACCTATATAATTTCCATGCTTACTAAAAGGAAGTCCACCTGTGTGCAATCTAAGTGTTCCCTTGTCTGTCAGTATTTACACACTTTTTCTGAACGGCCACAGAGGCTGCAACACAATTAACCCCTTAATCCATAGGCAATTTTATATTTTTTGGGGTTTTCTTTGCTCCCCTTCTTCCAAGAGCCGTAACTTTTATATTTTTCGATCAATCTTGTTATATGCTGGCTTGTTTTTTGCAGGACGCGATGTACTTTTAAATGAAACCATATGTTTTACCATATAGAAAAAGTGTGATTGCATGATTGGTTTTGTGATGTTTTATTCCCCGTGTTTACTATATGGTAAAACTGATGTGTCAGTGTCATGCCTCAGGTTGATACGAGTTCGTAGACACCAAACATGTATAGGTTTACTTTTATATAAGGGGTTTAAAAAAATTCAAAGGTTTGTCCAAAAAAAGTGGCACACTTTTTGCACCATTTTTTGCCACCAGAGCTCAGTGATGGCTTATTTTTTGCGTCTCAAACTGTCATTTTTAGTGGTCTAATTTTTGCACAGGTGCTGCGTTTTAATCGCCTGTTATTGCATTTTGCACAAAGTTTGTGATGACCAAAAACGTAATTTTGGCATTTAGAATTTTTTTGCTGCTAAGCCATTTACCGATCAGATTAATTAATTTTCTATTTTTATAGATCAGGCATTTCTGAAAGCCGCGATACCAAATGTGTGATTACAATTTTTTTTTAACCCTTTAACTTCAATGGGGTGAATCGGAGGTGCTTTGAACTTTTAGGTTTTTGGTTTTTTTTTATTTTTTAAAAGTTTTTGTTACTTCTTTTTTTTATTTTACTAGATCCCCAGGAGACTATAAGGATCAGCAATCTGATCACTCATTCATTTCTCCTGATCAGAGCTGCACAGCTCAGATCACCAAAAATGCTCATCTTCTGTTACAGCTGCAGGTCTGCCGCCTGTAACAAGAAGTGAATCATGATAGCAACAGGAGACATCACATGACTCTGTGCTACTATGGCAACCATGGGCTCCCCTTGATCACGGGACGGGGCCTCCAATGGTGGCGGGTAAGTGCGCGTTACCCACTGAGGGCTTTTAAATAACGCTGTCACATTTTGACAGCACAATTTAAGGCATTAACATGCACAGGTGGATAGTGGATACACCTGCACCAGCGAGGCACTCATGTCTGGTGTCCAAATCAGCAGACATATGCAGGGATAACAGCTGGCTCACCGAAGCAGCCAGTGGTGATCACCCCTTCATGATTTAGGACGTGCCGGTACATCCTCGGTCTTGAAGGGGTTAAGAAAGAGACACCACTAACCAAACAACACCATGAAAATCAAGGAGATCTACAAATAAGTCAGAGACAAAGTTGTTGAGAAGTACAAGTCAAGGTTGGGTTCTAAAAAAATATCCCAAACGCTGACGATTCTCTGGAGCACCATTAAATCCATTATCATCAAGTGGTAAAAACATATTACTACAATAAACTTGCCATTAGAGTTTCACCCACCAGTACTCTAAGCCCGGGCAAGAACGGCATTAACCAGTGAGGAAGCCCAGAGACCAAAGGTAACACATAAGGAGCTGAAGAGTTTTTTAAGCAGAGACAGGAGTATCTGTCCATACGAGCACAATAGCTGTGCGCTCCATACTGTTACGCTGATGGATGTGGACCCACTTTGCCACAGCACTGGCTTCCCCTGGAGAGGCACAACTAAGTAACTGCCTCGTCTTTACTAGAGCCTCTGATGGTGAGGATAGACTTGTGCTGGAAGGTAGCTGCCAGGTACTACTCCAGGAGATATGATGGCACTGTGGCAACTGACCCCAGAGGTCAAGAATGCAGGTCAGAATCAGCTGCAGGCAGGATGGCTGGTGCAGACTGGGTGGATTGAACAGACTGGACAGCTGGTTCAGGCAGTTACAGCATTTACTGGTAGGTACGGCAGGTACTGGCAGGAACAGCAAATATACTGACTAAACATGTTGCTCATGCACTTCCCATAGGAGAAGGATGCCTTAAACAGTTAGTGCCTCTCAGCCATAGGCTGAGAGGCATTTTCGGGTAAGGGTGTACTGGAGCTTTAAGGGGGAAGAAACGTGCATGTGACTGAAGTGTGCTCTAGCGAGACCTATATGCAGCATGCACAAGCCCCAAGAGTAGGAGGCAGCAATATGGCTACAGCAGCAGGAGGAACACGTGGGCATCCGTGGAGAGGCAGAGAAGCACGCAGTCCAGCCACGATGATGAGTACATTGGCGTCCCTGCTAAGGGGGAAAGGCAGTACAGTGCAGGAACGCCAGCATTACAGTACCCACCTCCTTATGCCCCCTCTTTACCAGACCTTAAAGAATTTTCTTGTTCTGAAAGACGAGTTCAGAGTTGAATGGTGTAACAATGGATGGTGGAAGGAGTAGGCCAGTCGGCCATTGCTTGAGCGACTTCTTCTGAACACATGGATAGCAGACAGAACCTGTTTCCAAAGTAATTATCTTGGTGATTTAAGAGACATATAAGGTTTCCTCTCTCTTCTTGCTTAAGTGAACCGTATCAGACTAATTCACAGACAGGAAGCAGGACCGGAAGCCAAGGTGGTGCCTTCGAACTCCAAAATGGATGATCACTGACCAGACACTCCTTGTGGCAATACTGCTCCCAACAGAGCACCTCTCCAGATTTCCAGTCAAGAACGGGTCCATTAGTATGGAGCCAAGGCAGACCCAGAAGGCATGGGCAACACAGGTTCAGAAGAACCAGAAGGGAGATCTTCTCGATATGCAAAGTTCCTACCAATAGTTCCACCTGTTCAGAAACAAAGCATTTGAGTTCAGACAAGAGTTTTCCATTGACAGATGACACTGTCAAGGGATTTTGGAGGAGTCAGATGGGAATCTGGTACTGATCCACCACAGCCTGTTGTATACAGTTTCCAGTGGATCCATAATCTAGGTGGACCATGACAGAGAACAGGGTAACTCAGATGGCACAGACAAGGTCAATGGGTAAAAGGAATTGTTTTTACCTAGCGTAGTGCCTCCTGCAAACCCGAGGCTATAAAGTCCAGGCCTTATGGGACATGAACGGGAGAGATGCTCAGCACCTCCGCAGTAGAAGCACAAACCCTTGATTTAATAATGTTCTTGTCTTTGCTTGATCATCTTGACATGATCAAGCTTCATCAGTTAAGGAGCAGGGGCGGGAGCTGGAGGCTGGGAAACCAGCGGACTCTGGAGGGATGAAACCAGGTGCATTGGTTCTCTTTCCCGTGTTACTAGTGATGGGCGATCCCCCCGATGGTCGGGATCGGGAAGACTCACCCCATCGTTTTGTAAACATCGAGATCGGGATCGAGATAACATGATCTTGCGTCCGATCACCGATTTTGGACTTTACAGTTCTGAGATGGGGCAGGGGGGGCTGTAAAATAAAGAATATAGTTAATAATATACATTGTCATTATACTTACAGGTCCCGCGACGCGCCCTGCAGACTCTGTCTCCCGGCCGCTGCTTCCGAGTCTGATCATCGCTGTGCCCCCCGGTAACCACTCCTGACTAAAAGACCTTCCGTGACGTCATAGCCATGTGACCAGTCAGGTGTGAATTTTGTATTACCTCGTTGGTTACATACTGGTTACATGGCTATGACGTCATGCAAGGTCCTGTAGTGTCAGCGGATAAGGATGGGCGAGCATGATCGCGGATACTCGGTGCTCGCCCGAGCACTCAGTACTCGAGATATTCGGCGAGCGCCAAGTACCAGCAAGATGCTCGAGCACATGCTCGGCTCCCCCTCTCTGCATGTTGGCGCTCTTTACAGAGTCATCCCACATGTAGGGATTGGCTGCCACACACTGTAATGCCACAGCCGGTGAATAGTGGCGCTGAGAATCAGGTGATCAGAGATCACCATTGCAATAGTAACCTGCTTGTTAGGTTACTATGGCAACGGTGGCGGCGGTGACATCACCTCTTACCAACCTGCAGTCTCTGCTCATTCATTGAGTGATTAGACAGCACGGGGAGCAGAAGCGTTCTTCCTCCCCCCATGCTTTCTGATATAGCAGAGCTAGATCAGTGAGAGAAGACAGAAGACCAGGATCGTGGTGGGGTGAGAGGGAGTAATAAAGATGGAGTCCCTAAGTGTATCTGTGTATTTATTTTTAATAAAGTTTTTTTTCTCTGTGTGGTGTCTTTTTTTTAACCCTTTATTGTAGATTCTTAATGGCCAGGTCAAACTTGGCCTGACTTTAAGAGTCTTGGGCTTAATACCAGCTGGTAAAACAAAGCTGGTTTTAACCCCTTATTACCCAGCGTGCCACCCAGCACCAGCGCTGCTGAAGAGTTGGATACAGTGCCAGAAGATGACACTTCTATGAAAGTGCCATTTTCTGGGGTGGCTACAGACTGCAATTCACAGTGTGGGGGGCCCAGAAAGCTTGGGCCACCCTGCGCTGGAGACTCCAATCCCCAGCTGCCTAGTTGTACCTGGCTAGACACAAAAATTGGGCTTTGAAATTCATGAAATAATTAAAAAATGGGCTTCCCTATATTTTTGGTTTCCAGCCGGTTACAAATAGGGAGTTGGGGGTTGGGGGTAGCTCGTATCTGCCTGCTGTACCTGCCTAGCATACAAAAATATGGCGAACCCCACATCATTTTTTGGGGGTTTTTTTGGCAAAAAAAAACTATTCCCACATTAGTGGAAGTCATAGATAGCATGTCAACCAAAAGTGTTTTTCGAATTTAGCCTAGCTGTTGGAGAGTATAATATGGGAAGACACTCTAGACGATGGAACCCCTGGACAACTACTTTCAGTCCAGAACTCTATACACCTGAGTCTCCTTAATATACATCTCCTTGTGAAGAAAAAAGTTTAAATATTTATAACACACATGATCTCACTATTACTTATTGAGAATGTAGAGATTAATCTGTTCTTCCTCCCCTCCTTCCATTCCCACATCTAACCTTTTCACTCCTTCCTTGTCCCTCCCGCCACTACTATCTTGAATAAAGGCAATCTTCAAGCTTTCTTCCCTTCCTTCCCTTCCTTCCCCACTCTACCCTTAGTAAAATGTTTATTTTTCTTGTACAATTTAAATAAAGCTATTTGGAAACAAAGTAAAAAGAGAAGTGGGAGGCCCCGCTGCACAACTGAGCAACAAGACAAGTATATTAGAGTCTCTAGATTGAGAAATCGATGCCTCAGAGGTCCTAAACGGGCAGCTTCTTTAAATAGTACCCGCAAAACGCCAGTGTCAACGCCTACGGTCAGGAGGCGACTCCAGAATGCTGGCTTCAGGTCAGTGTGATAAAGAAAAAGCCATATCTCAGACCGGCTAATAAAAGGAAAAGATTAATATGGGCAAAAGAACACAGACTTTACACAGAGGAAGATTGGAAAAAAAGTGTTATGGACAGAAGAATCGAAGATTGAGGTGTTTGAATCACACAGAAGAACATTTGTGAGATGCAGAACTACTGAAAAGATGCTGGAAGAGAGCCTGACGCTATCTGTCAAGCATGGTGGAGGTAATGTGATGCTCTGGGGTTGCTTTGGTGCTGGTAAAGTGGGAGATTTGAACAATGTAAAAGGGATTTTGAATACGGAAGGCTATCACTCCATTTTGCAAAGCCATGCCATGCCATATGGACAGCACTTGATTGGAGCCAATTTCATCCTACAATAGGACAATGACCCAAAGCACACCTCCAAATTATGCATGAACTATTTAGGGAAAAGCAGGCAGCTGGTATTCTATCTGTAATGGAGTGGCCAGCCCAGTCACCAGATCTCAACCCTATTGAGCTGTTGTGAGAGCAGCTTGACCGTATGGTATGCAAAAAGTGCCCATCAAGTCAATACAACTTGTGGGAGGGGCTTCTGGAAGCATGGGGTAAAATATCTCCAGTGTATCCAGATTACCTCATCAAATTAAGAGCTAGAATGGCAAAGGTCTGCAAAGCTGGAATTGCAGCAAAGGGGAGCATTCTTTGACACAAGCAAAGTTTGAAAGAGAAAATTATTATTTCAAGTAAAAATCATTATTTCTAACTTAGTCAATGTCTGGACTATATTTCCTATTCATTATGCAACTTATTTGATAAGTAAAAGTATGATTTGTCATGGAAAAGACAAAATTGTCTTGTCACCCCAAACTTTTAAACTGTAGTGTGTGTGTATATATATATATATATATATATATATATATATATATATATATATATATATATATATTTATATTTATATATATATATACATATATATATATAAATACATTATATATATACATATATATATCTATATCTATCTATATATATAATTGCTTTATTCTGCCTTTCTGTCTGTCTGTCTGTCTGTCTTGCTCCAAAATTGTGTCCTTACGGTGACACAAAGCTGATTGGCTGCTGGGCTCGCCATGGCCCCGCCCACCCGCACGGATTGGCCTCTCGCCTCGCCTCGGCTCCGCCCCCCCACGGATTGGTCGCTTGCCTCGGCCTGGCCCCGCCCTCCGCATGGATTGCCCGCTCGCCTCGGCCCTCCGCACGCATCGCCAGACATAACCTCATTACTCAAGCCCCTAGTGGAATCGCTCCCGTCTTATACGAGAGATACGAGCAACTTTTTGCAAAAGATAGACTCTCTACATGTGGGGGAGGGTTCCCTGTTGGTCTCTTGTAATGTCGAATCGCTATACACTAGCATTCGACATCACGACGGACTACGGGCCATTGCATATTTCCTGTCAATGACCAGCATGTCCGGGACGGAGAGGGGTTTTGTCATGGATCTTGTGAATTTTGCATTAACTCATAATTTTTTCTTTTTCGGGGGGTCCCTGTACCTACAGCTCCAGGGCGTGACAATGGGGGCAGCCTTTGCGCCCTCATATGCTAATTTATTCCTGGGGCTGTGGGAGAGGGACCTTCTCCTGTCAGATGTGATGTCATCGGTGGACCGCGTCCCTTTTTGGACGCGGTACATCGATGACATCTTTTTCATCTGGCAGGGGAGTGCCCATGATCTTAATTTATTTATTCAGAGTTTGAACATTAATGAGGTCAATATACGTTTGACTCACAGATTCAGTGACACATCCCTCGAATTCCTGGACGTGCTGGTCAAGCGGGACCCATCGGGTCAGTTGCAGACTGACCTATATCGTAAAGATACATCTGTTAATTCAGTCCTGTATGCCACCTCAGCCCATCCTGCCCATGTGATACGGGCAGTTCCTGTGGGGCAGTTTCTTCAGTTACGAAGGATATGCTCCTCAGATGTGTCTTTTGAGTCCAGAGCCCTTGAACTTAAACAAAGATTTCGTGATCGTGGGTATAGTAATAGATCTATTAAAAAAGCCTACAATAGAGCCAGAAATTCACCACGTGTAGAGTTATTATTTGGTGATCACGTAAGAAAGACATCTAATGTTGTAAGGATGATCACCAGGTATCACTTGCAGTGGGGTCGAATGTTGGATGTTATGTCCCGCTTTTGGTCTATTCTTACCGTTGATCCCATTCTGCAGAGCTATCTGCCTGATAGACCGTCAGTTGCGGCCCGCAAAGCCAGGAACTTTAAGGACATACTAACATCAAGTCATTATGATAAAAGAGATAATGCTGTCCTTCCATTTTTGCCCATATCCTCTCGTTCCCCGAGGTCTGGATTTGGTTGTTCACCTTGTGGGTCGTGTATAGCATGCCCCAATATCGAAACAGCAACCGATTTTGCCTCGTCGGATGGGAAAGTCTTCCCAATCAAGAAGAGAATTAATTGTCTATCTAAGGCTGTAGTATACTATGCCAGTTGTCCGTGTCCACTCATCTATGTTGGCGTTACCACACGAGCCCTTAAGGTACGCGTGAGAGAACACGTCCGTGATATTCAAGCCGCCGTAGATGATGTGGACATTGAGGGCCTTAAGACTATACTGAGGCACTTCAAGAAACATCATAACTGCAATTATAACTTATTGAAGGTACGAGGCATAGACCAGGTTGTGACTGGGGTTAGAGGCGGCAATATTAGCCGACTTCTTGCACAACGCGAAACTGAGTGGATATGGACATTGAAAACGTTACAGCCTGATGGATTGAATGAGTACTTAAGTTTCGTGTCCTTTCTAGAATAGGGAGCTTTTTTCTGATGGTGTCTCTCTCGGGTTTTCTCGGGTTCAAGATGACATGTGGGGTTTCAGTTGGCGTCCGTGATGCTCTGCTCTAATTTGGTCTTATATTTATTTGTGTTTTATTATTTTTTATTTTTCAGTTCCTCTCATATCCGTCTTGTATTCTGTCCTTGTATACCCTCGATATATGAAGTTGGAGAAGCATATCTACCTGGGCCTTTTCGACAAATATACGGAACTTCTGTTGATGTGATCATCGTGGAATAATCAATATAGATTATATTGGGCTGTGTGGAGTCCTCTGATATATATGAGTAATTGTGTCAGGGCCCAGAGGTGTATTACATCTGCTAATATATGTGATCTTGTACTTCCACCTTATACCCGTGAGTCCGGTGCGTGCATGCGTCTGCCCGTGGGCCCGGTGCCGCCATGTGCGCGTCTGATTTTTCCACCGCCCTGGTGACTGAGTCTCCATGGCTGTGGTTTGGCGCGCCCGTGGCGGCGTGGGTCCAACTAGTCATACGCGTGTGCGCTGCATTGGATATTGTGCTTTTGTTAGATATGCCAGGGTGATGCTATATTCCTGCCACTCATTCTGAATTTTAATGTTGCAGTACACCTATATATGTGTGTCGGTATTATAATCCACGCCGTGTAAATATATATTAACGGCCATTGGTGTTTGTACGATTTTGAGTACTTACCATATTACTTATTTCACGTCGCTTTGGTGGGGTATGTGCACACACGTGGGACTGGGGGTATGTCCCCAGGGTCACGTAGTGTGTGCACCCTCATTACGGCGATGTTGTGTGATGTTTTTTGCTGGGTATTCAAATCGTTATGGATGCACTTTAATCCGTTATGTATAATGATATACCAGCATCCATTAGTGACGATCTCGCTATGTAGCATTTACCTGCTAATCTGTGTCACTGTTAGGGTGCGCAGGCGCATGTGGATATTGAGGGTACACTTGTATTAGCTATAGGATGCGCGCGCCCCCATGTTAGTGACACGGAGAGTCACGATATGTCACTTCCGGTTCGGCATACATCACTTCCGGTTTTGCATACATCACTTCCGGTTTGGCGTTATTAGGTTTTTGGGTGTATTCTGTGGCTTTCTCATGCATGTTTGCACGTGGGGGTCCTGGCCACACCCCCACTTGCAGCACGCCCTATGTATCCACCTATTGAGGTGATGGGCATGGTATTGGACATAACGTCACTGCACACACCCTATGATCTGATTGGCTGGGGTCAAGACGGATAGTGATTGGATACTTATCCTTTATAAGGTCACCTCTTTTAATCAGAGACCACCCCCGGAAGAAGGAGTCATACCGAAACCTATGGGTCGGGGAATTGGGCTCTCATCCACCATTTAGGTATGTTGGTTGCAAGGTATTATAGTGCGTTGTTACAAGAACCTTTCTGACACTATGTAATTGATGCATCAGTAACGGGCACCTAATAAGCAGCAGCACGCTTTAGTTTGTATGTAATATTGGCTTTTTAGCCCTTTATTTGCTGTGTGCTAAACTCTAACATGTGCTACCATATACCTACTGTGGGGTGAGGGCGCCATCTATTGGTACTCACCATTTTTTTGTCTCTGCTAATTTTAATCCAATATTGTTTGTCTGCTTTTTAGCTATTTTCTATCAATAAAATATACATTTTCTATCATTAAGTCGTTGTACAGAATGTTTTCTTCCTTTTGTCTATAATAATCTGTATATGGCTTTGTCCATATTGTGAATATGGCACGGGATTGTCCGTGCCTTTTGGTATTGTTTATTTACACACAACAACCAACACACAAACACCGCGGCACACACAAATATACGCACATGCCGCACAATACACACATTGCACAAAACATACCTCCCACCAAAACACACACACACACCCCACATCCACACAAAACACACACACACAATGCTACAGACACACAGCGCTCCACAAACAACGCAACACACACAACGCAACACAGAAACTCTCACCCGCTCTCACCCCCCGCCACACCCAGACAACACCCAGAACATGTACAGCGCCCTACACAAATACTTGGTAACTACACACAACATCTATATATATATAGACATATATATATATAACAAAAATCATACATTAACTACACAATACGTAAATTCTAGAATACCCAATGTGTAGAATCGGGCCACCTTCTAGTATATATATAATTGCCTTATTCTGTCTGTCTGTCTGTCTGTCTTGCTCCAAAATTGTGTCGTTACAGTGACAGTGTCGTTACAGTGACAACTGTCGGATTGGCCGCTGGGCTCGGCCTGGCCCCGCCCCCCACACGGATTGGCCGCTCGCCTCGGCCTGGCCCCACCCCCCACATGGATTGGCTGCTCACTCCGGCCCTCCGCACGCATCGCCCGCTCGGCCATGCCCCTTCCTCCGAATTCTAACGAAGCCCCGACTCCCAGGTGCACTCCCAGGAGTCCACACCCTCAACCCAGCCCAGACATAACCTTGCGATGCTGGGATCGTGACGGAGCCGGTGTACGCTGGTAACCATGATACACATCGGGTAACTATAGGAAGTGCTTCCCTTAGTTACTCGATGTGTATCATGGTTACCAGCGTACACTGGCTCCCGGTACACAAGTGCAGGGAGCCGGCATACGCTGACACCTCGAATGCTGCCCCCGGCACACGTTGGCACGCTTGGCCCCGCCCCCGGCACACATTGGCCCGCTTGGCCCCGCCCCCAGTGGCCCGTTCGACCCCGCCTCCGGTGGCCCACTCGGACCCGCCCCCGGTAGCCCGCTCGGCCCCGCCCCGGTACACGTTGGGCACCTATACACCTCCCCCCCAGGACTACTCCTCCCATTATACTCCTCTTTCCCCAGGATTACTACTCCCATTATACTCCTCTTTCCCCAGGACTACTCCTCCCATTATACTCCTCTTTCCCCAGGACTACTCCTCCAATTATAGTCCTCCCATTATACTCCTCTCTGAGTATAATAGGAGGACTATTATAGCATGGGGGATGGAGCACGATGGGGGGTGCGCAGCCTTGAGGATGGAGCACGATGCTGGGTGCGCAGCATGGAGGATGGAGCACGATGGGGGGTGCGCAGCATGGGGGATGGAGCACGATGGGGCGTGCGCAGCATGGGGGATGGAGCACGATGGGGGTGCGCAGCATGGGGGATGGAGCACGATGGGGGTGCGCAGCATGGGGGATGGAGCACGATGGGGGGTGCGCAGCATGGGGGATGGAGCATGATGGGGGGTGCGCAGAATGGGGGATGGAGCACGATGGGGGTGCGCAGCATGAGGGATGGAGCACGATGGGGGGTGCACAGCATGGGAGATGGAGCACGATGGGGGGTGCGCAGCATGGGGGATGGAGCACGAAAGGGGGTGCACAGCATGAGGGATGGAGCACGATGGGGGGTGCGCAGCATTGGGGATGGAGCACGATGGGGGGTGCGCAGCACAGGGGATGGAGCATGATGGGGGGTGCACAGCATGGGGGATGGAGCACAATGGGGGGTGCGCAGCATGGGTAATGGAGCACGATGGGGGGGTGCGCAGCATGGGTGATGGAGCACGATAGGGGGTGCGCAGCATGGGGAATGGAGCACGATGGGGGATGCGCAGAGTGGGAAATGGAGCACGATGGGGGGTACACAGCATGGGGGATGGAGCACGATGGTGGATGCGCAACATGGGGGATGGAGCACGATGGGGGTGCGCAGCATGGGGGATGGAGCACGATGGGGGATGCGCAGCATGGGGAAAGGAGCACGATGGGAGTGCACAGCATGAGGGATGGAGCACGATGGGGGGTGCACAGCCTGGGGGATGGAGCACAATAAGGGGTGCGCAGCATAGGGGATGGAGCACGATGGGGGATGCGCAGCATGGGGGATGGAGCACGATGGGGGGTGCGCAGCATGGGGGATGGAACACGATGGGGGATGCGCAGTATGGGGGAAGGAGCACGATGGGAGGTGCGCAGCATGGGGGATGGAGCACACACACAACACACCACACACACACTGGGAACCACAAACACCGCCCTACACAGACACCCACACACAAAGAAAACGGCGCACACACACAACACCCAACACACAAACACCGTGGCCTACACAAATATACGCACATACCGCGCAACACACACTGCACAAAACATACCTCCCCCAAAACACACACGCGCACCCCACACCTACACAAACCGCGCCACACACATGGCACCACACACAGACAACGCTGCAGACACACAGCGCTCCACACAAAACGCAACACACACAACGCAACACACAAACAATACCGCTCTCACACCCCCCCACACCCAGAACATGTACAGCGCCCTACACAAACACTTGGCAACTACAGACAACAACATCTATATATATAACAAAAATCATACATTAACTGCACAATAAATTCTAGAATACCCGATGCGTTAGAATCGGCCACCTTCTAGTATATATATATATATATATATATATATATATATATACTGTATATATATAAATATATATATATATATATATATATATATATATATTATAATGTACACAATATATGGTTGTAAAAAAATAAGTAATTTAAAAAAATGATGTAGCGCTCCGTGGTATTTTTGGTTCTCAGCGCAGATAGAGAAGGCGGCTACAGGCTGCCACCCCAATCTGCCTGGCTTTACCTGACTGGCGATCAAACTACTGGGAAGCCCATTATTTTTTTTTTAATTATTTAGAAAAATAATTAAAAAAAATGTATGGGCTCCCGCTGTATTTTGAACTCCAGTCAGGTAAAACCAGGCAGCTGGGGGCTAGGATTCTCTGCAGCCCACAACCACCCCTAGAAATGGCGCATTGTTTTTTAGCGTCATTTCCAGGCATTTTACCTGGCTCGTCAGCGGCCCTGGTGCCGGGTGGCTCGCTAGGTAATAAAGGGGTTAATATCAGATTTGTATTCTCTGTTGGTAGTAAGCCCGAAATTCATGGTGTCACGCCAAATTAGACAAGGCCACCATGAATTTTTAATAGAGAGAAATTGTAGAATGGGGATTTGTAAACCGCGCCAGGTTCAGATCTCTGATCTGATGTAACTTATGCCTGTTTGGTCCTGAGGAAGGGAGCAGAGTCTCCTGAAACGCGTAGACCTGTGCAAGAATAAAAAGTTTACATTAATCCAAGATTTCATCAGTGATCTTTGGTGCGGTTTACAAAGCCCCATTCTACAATTTCTCTCTGTTATCAGCCACCTGGGGTACTGCTGCCTTTGATCCGGATTTATGCTGTTACAGGAGTTGTGCCTTTCACAACCATCTTTGGTGAGTAGGATCATCTCCTTTATCACCCCCTGTCTGTCAGGGTAAAACCCTATTGCGCTTTTTTGTCTGCAGGTTCTTTTTATCTATGAATTTCTAATAAACAGTAAAAAAAATAAAACAAAGAAATAGAAATAAAAAAAATTTTAAAAACGCCATCTTTATTACAAAAACAATCCTTAGTCCAACATAATCCACAGGGACAGCAATGTCAACTCTTCATCAGTGTGCACAGACACAGTCTATACAAAGTGTGAATCCGAAAGAGCAATGTTAGCTCTGCTATATCACTCTGTACAGAGCGAGAAGCAGGCGGACAGTGAGGGTATAATTGCACTTGCACTGCGTCTCGTATTGCATCACTCCGCACCTGACGCTCTCAGTACAGGAGCACTTCAGCTGCATAGAAATACATGCAGATGACACGCTTCTGTCGGGAGATTGTGCGTCATGATGTGATTCGACACTCGTACAGTGACAATGAAAGTTCAGTTACCAGGACCTGTGATGACATAGTCATGTGACCAGTCTGTAGCCAATGAGGTAATACAACATTCATACCTGACTGGTCACATGGCTATGACATCTCAGAAGGTCCTTTTATTCAGAGGTGATTACCGGGGGGCACAGCAATGATCGGACGGACGCAGAAACGGCCGGGAGACAGAGTCTCCAGGACGCGTCGCAGGACCTGTAAGTATGAGCATAATATTTTTTAATAATGTATTTTTTTTAACAGCTCTTGGACCCGATCTGTACCCAATCTTTAACACGAGCCTCCCAGGAAAGCTCATGATTGGGATCGTGTAAACAATCACTATGTGATTGGTACAATCCCCGATCTTTACAGATCGGGATCGCCCATCACTATGTGTCACCTCTTTGGACCATTCTTCTAACCTGAGATTGACCTAGGTAGCCAAGGAAATTAGGTAATTCAGCATAGCGGGGATATCACGACCAGCCAGGTAATCCACCCAGTCCATCCTTAATTCTCCCGGACAGACCTTCCCAAAATGTGGCTGCCAGCGCACCTTTATTCCATCCCAGTTCAGGAAAAAGGGGACATAACTGACCGACAGTCTGAACCCCTTCGAGCAGCAGCAGAAGAGAGATCACAGCAGAAGCGACACAACCCGGCTTATTGAAAAGTTTCCGGAAGGCCTTTAGGAAATCTAGGATGTCAGAGCTAACTGGTTTTCTTGTCTCCAACAGCGGGATGACATAGGTGAGAGCCTCCCCACCCAGGTGGGACATTAAGAATGCCACTTTGGCCTGGTCTGAAGAAAATTGTTGGGTCAGCAGTTCAAACTGCAGAGTGCACTGGTTGATGAACCCTCGCCATTGCTTAGGGTTGCCGTTGAAATGTTGTGGAGCACACAGACGAGGCCTGGATTCGGTCATTGCTAGAGTTACCAACTGAACTGATGTAGATGAAGCAGCCGGTCCCAGGTCATTCAAGCAGGTGGTCATGGACAACAAGTAACTCAAAATCTGTTCCTACTGATTTTGCATGTATGACATTTGTTGGTACTATGCCTGGAAGCATACGGGTGTTTTAGTCAGTGGGGTCCACGTCCTCCGCAAACGCTCATGCTGTTTGGTGTAGACTCTGGAGAGGTGTAACTAAGCTACTACCTTGTCTTCACTGGAGCTTCTGATGGTGAGGTTAGCCTTGTGCTGGAAGGTAGCTGCCAGATGCTATTCCAGGGGTTAGCATAGCACTTAGCACTGTGTCAGCTGACCCCAGGGGTCGAGAATGCAGAACAGACTAAGGTGCAGGCAGGATGGCTGGTGCAAACTGGACGGATGGAACAGACTGGACAGCTAGTTTAGGCAGGTACAGCAGGTCCTGGCAGGTATGACAGATACAGCAGTACTGTTAGGTAAAGCAGGTAGAGCAGTTATGGCAGGTACATCAGGTATGGCAAGTACAGCAGATACAGCAGCTATGACAGATATGGTAGGTACATCAGATACTGACAGGTGCTAGAAGGTGCTGGCAGATTTGGGTACACTGGAAGGGTACTGGAACACAGATACAATTTAGAAGGCACAGGTACGGGCACAGGTTGTCGGAGAACTGCCAACTAGCAAACATGCAGATACACTGACTAAACATGTCGCTCAGTCATCTACCGTAGGGGGAGAATGCCTTAAATAGTTAGTGCCAGTCAGCCATAGCCTGAGAGGCACTTCTGGGTGATGGTTCGCTGGCCCTTTAATGAGGAAGGAGCTTGAGTGCCCTAAGCATGCTCCCGAGAAATCTGTGTGGCGTGCATAGGCCCCAGGAGCAGAAGGCAGCAAAATGGTCACAGTAGTAGGAGGAACATGTGAATGGCCGTGGAGAGGCAGAGGAGAGTGCAGTCCAGCCATGGCAGTGAGTTCATTGGCGTCCCTGACGAGAAAGTAAGGCAGTAGAGTGCATGAATGCCAGCATTGCACATAGAGCTGGCCATTAAGCAAGAGCGGCCAGAAAAAAGCCCTTACAGCCAAAAATTGGAGAAACGTTTTGAGTTTGAAAAAAGACATGGGAGACTCCCCAAATGTATGGAGGAAGGTGCTGTGGTCAAATGAGACAAAAATTTAACTTTCTAACTACCTAGGTAAATGCTATGTCTGATGCCAATCTAACACAGATCACCACAACAAGAAAACCATCCCCACAGTGGAATATGGTGGTGGCAACATGAAGCTGTGGGGATGTTTTTCGGCAGCAGTAAAGGGAACAAGGTAGGAGTGGTGGGGAGAATGGATGTTGTGAATTACAGGGATATTCTTGAGCAAAACCTGTTTCAGTCTGTTAGTGATTTGAGACAGGAACTTAGGTTCGTTTTCCAACAAGACAATGACCCAAAGCATACTGCTAAAGCAGCAATCAAGTGGTTTAAGGGGACACATGTCAATGTATTGGAGTGGCCTAGTCAAAGCCCAGACAATAATCCATTTGAGAATCTGTGGTCAGACTTGAATATTGCTGTTCACCAGAGGAAACATCTAAATTGAAGGAGCTGGAGCAGTTTTGCCTTGTGGAATGGGCAAAAATCCCAGTGGCAAGATGTGGAAAGCTCATAGAGACTTACCCAAAGCGACTTGGAGCTGTAATTGCCATAAAAGGAAGCTCTACAAAGTACTAACTTTATGGGGGTGAATAGTTTTGCATACTGGAGTTTTCACTTATTTGGTCCTATTTGCTGTTTGCTTCACAGTAAAAAGAAATCCAAATGTTCACAGTTCTAGGAATGTTCTTTATATCAACTGATATAAACCCTTAAAAAAAAAAACGTTAAATTCCAGGCAGGTAGCAAAACACAAAAAAATGCCAAGAGGGTGAATACTTTTGCAAGGCACTGTATGTTTTACAATTAGGCTATATGCAGTTGACTAGTTAAGTTTCTCAATGCGCTGAAAACGTGTCTCCATTCACTTGTGTAAGATTCCCCGCAGTGTGCTGGTTGTTCAAATGCAGGTCAGACACATCCTGAAAAATGCTTGCTAAACACTTAGAAAACACTAGATGTGTTTTAAAATAAAACTTCATTGTATTTTTAATGCTTGACAGCATGAGTATGTGGAGGTCCATTTTCGCTTACGTTATTTTACAATTAGCGTCACAGTGTGTCTAATGTGCTCCAAGAAGCGATTAACAATAGCATCACATACCAGGCATCATTTTACCTCCATTAATAAAATTAGCCTTTAAATTCCCAATTACTTGTGTATTTATTCCAGTTTTAAATCTCAAAACATCAGAACGTCATTTTTTTGTTAAACAGACAGAGAGAAAAAATACAAATCCTCATACTACAGGGTAAAAACGCGTTCTTGTAAAGTCTCAAATTAACATATCTGACTGCGTTTTACTCCTTTGCTCCTGTGTTCACCTGCATCACATTAGACAAGGTAATAATTTATGATAATCATATGAAAATATACAATTAATATTCATCACCTCTCATTTCTCATCACTTGAGATGATCAGTAATGCAGAGTGAAACCGCTGTCAGATTTCTAATTGCTTTGTAATGGGCCTAAAACAAGAAAATCATTAAAGACAAACAATATGTCACTTGTCTGCTACTTTAACTATCTATCACTAAGAAAACTAATTAAAGAAATTGCTAATAAGATACAAACGACGGCACCGGGAGGTGATTCTACTGCACACTTTTAAGGCATGTTCGCATTTGGCAGGCTGCTCCTAAAAAGAGCATTTCAGGAGCTTTTCATGAAGCATTATGGGTGCAAAACTGGTGAAATTCTCATGCATACACCTAATGTTGAGGAGGAGAAACCTGTTAGCAACAGAATGAGATTCAGACATTGTATCAAATGCCACATTCCAGATACATAAGATTTCATTCACTATTGAGCCGGGGTAGCACTAGTGTATAGCATCCGATGCAAAATGCTAATGACACCCGGGTCAAACTCAGCTGCGAGCTTGATCCAAGGGTCATTATACTGTGTTCCGATAATCTTGCATGCGAGAATCAGATCCCAGGAGCAAAGAAGAGGAAGAGATTAATTTCTCCATCTTCTCCTTTGCCTGTATATTGTATATTGGACTGCACTCTGACAACATCTGAGTGCTGTCCGATGTTTCACACACACCCATAGACTTATATAGGTGCACTTGAACCAATTTGTGGAGGCACTCGCAGCACGCGACAATTCTTTTCTAATCCCGAATCGGCATGAGAAAAAAATCGTAAATCCGCTCTGTGTCATTAACTAACATTAGTCTGAGTGCAATATGAGATTTTCTCACATTGCACTCGTCCAATTTAAATGTGAGAGAACCCTAAGGCTATGTTTACACAGTGCATTTTTTCTAGTCACAAAGATGAAGCATTTTTGGCCCCAGAAAACACACAAAAAATGCACCCACGATAAAAACACATCAAAAAACGCAACCGTTTTTGACGCGGTTTACTGTGTTTTGCCCATTGTGTTTTTTAAGTCAAATCTATTGACTGGAAGGGCTCAAAAACGCTGGAAAAATGCAAAAAGAATTGAAATTCTACATCTTCAAAAACGCAGCCAAGATGCAGACAAAAGAAGATGCACAGTGTGAACATAGCCTAAGGCTGTGTGTACTCATTGTGTTTTTATTAGTAGTAATTGGACAATTAGCTTAAAAGCTCCTTAATGGGTCTCATGAGCTATTCCATCATTAATCCACGATTAATTAAGCTGTTAAAAGTTCTGGAGCTGATTCTTGGCATGACATTTGCATTGGGAAGCTCTTGTTGTGAACCCACAACATGTGGTCAAAGTGGCTCTCAATGAAAGAAAAGCAGACCATCACTGGGCTGAAAAAAAAGAAAAACTCCATCAGACAAAGAACAAAAATGTTAGGGATGGCTAAATCAAGAGTTTTGTATATTCTGGGTGAAAAATAAGCCCACCGGAGAGCTTGGGAGCTCAAAGAGGCCTGGATGTCCAAGGAAGTGGTGGATGATCACAGAATCATTTCCTTAGTGAAGTAAAACCCCTTCATAACATCCACCCAACTGAAGAACCTTCTCCAGGAAGTGTGTGCTTCAGTATCTAAGTCTACCATAAAGAGAAGACTTCATGAGAGCAAATACAGAGGATTCACCACAAGGTGCAAACAGTTAATCAGCCTTAAAAATAGAAAGGCCAGATTAGACTTTGTCAAAAAGCATCTAAAGAAGCCAGACAGTTCTGGATAAGCATTCTATGGACAGATAAGACTAAGATCCATCTGTACCAGAATGATGAAGGAATAAAGTATGCAGAAGGCTTGGAGCTGCTCATGATCCAAAGCCCAGCACATCCATCGTAAAACATGTTGGAGGCAGTGTGATGGCCAGGCATGCATGGTGCCAGTGGCAATGGGTCCCTAGTGTTTATTGATGATGTGACTGACGACAAAAGCAGCCGGATGAATGATACTTTCTGCTGAGAGGCCACCAAATGCATAAAGGTTGATTGGACGGCACTTCACAGTACAGATGACCCAAAACATACTGTGAAAGAAATCCAGGAGTTTTTAAGACAAAGATGTGAAACTTTCTGCAATGGCCGAGTTACCATCAGATCTTAACTCCATCAAGCATGTTTTTCACATGCTTAAAATAAAACTTAAGGCAGAAAGACCCATAAGCAAGGAACAACTGAAGTCAGTTGCAGTAAAGGCTGGCAAAGCATCACAAAACCCAGCGTACGGTGGTGTCGATGGCTTCCAGACTTCATGCAGTCATTGCTTGCAAAGTATTCTCAACAAAGAATTAAAAATGAAAATTTTATTTATGGTAAAGTAAATTTGTCCAATTACTTTTGAGCCCTGGAATGAGGAGGCTTTGTAGAAACATGGTTGTAATTCTTAAACGTTTCATAGGATTTTTGTTTAACCCCTTTAATTAAACCTGAAAGTCTCCACTTCAATTGTATCTCTCTGTTGTTTCATTTTAAATAAAAATTAGTGGCCTCCAGAGCTGAGATCACGTAGATTCAGTCACTGTCCAAATATTTCTTGCCCTAACTGTATTTCCCTGCATTGTTTACAGATGTATTAAACATTATAATGGTTATGTGCGGTTGTTATTTGATTTTGCACCTTGATCTGTTCATTTATTTGCACTGGCATAGTTCTCCCTTTGTGAGACTCCCATACTTTCACTTCTTGGAGCACTTAGTCAAACATGCCCTGTTTATTTTCCATTAGTCTTTATATATATGCACATGTTCACTTTTTTACCCTATACATCCCACTACCATCCATTATTTAAATGTTATTTACAGTATATTCTATATGTGTATAGCTTTCCATTTTATATTTACAACCAATGTGATGGTTTGATTCAAACAACATTGTTTTTATATTGTGCCCTACATATTGCGCTATTTTGTCTTTTTAAATTGATGTACCAATAAAGGATCGGAGAAGAGAGTCTCTTTTTTTCTGTCGGACCTATAGAGTTAGATACTGTAACAGAAATAGACAAAGAGAGTGATAGAACGACAGAGAGAATGACAGAGAGAACATCAGAGACAGAGAGCGCAACTGAGAGAGTCACAGACATATAAAATTTAACTCTGTAGCTTTTTATGATTAAATAAATAAATTAAAAAATGACGTGTGGTTTTCCCTCAATATTTGATGACGAGCCAAGGTAAAGCAGACAGCTGTGAGCTGATATCATAGCCTAAAAATACCAGCCCACAGCCACCCTGTAAGTGGCACATCACATTAGAGGTGCCAATTCTGGCACTTTGCTTCGACTTCTTCCTGAGTGCCCTGGTGTGTTGGCAATCAGGGTAATAATAGTTGGGGTTAATGTCAGCTGTGTAGTATCAGCTGGCATCAAGCTCTGGTGTTAGTAATGGAGAGGTGTCTACCAGACACCGCTATTATTAATCCAGTAAGTAAAAAGAAAAAAACTCACACACAAAAATACCTTGTTTAAATAAACACTACACACACACACACTTCCGGGTTTACCATTTTATTACAAAAAACCCATGCAAATCCAACATAGTCTAGGGATTTTGTTGTAGTCCAGGAAATCCAAAATAGTCCACAAATGGAACCCTAAAGGACATAAAAATACAGAAATGAAAACAATACACTGTCTCTCATTCAACAATTTATTAGAAAGCAATGTTCCCAGGTGCAATGAAGTCCAGTGGTTCCCACGACATTCCTTGATTCCACCAATAAGGCTCCATAGTCTTTGAGCAGCTGCCACTCCCGACTCATAACACGCCCGCGAGACCTGGTAACTCTGATGAGCGGGGATGGCAACATCACCGGTCCTCTAATAAATTGTTTTTGTTTCTGTCTTTTTGTGTCTTTCAGTTTCTATTTTTGTACTACGTTGGATTCCCTGGTCTACTTGGGAATCCTTGGACTACATTGGACCCACATGGTATTTTTTTTAAATGGTAAACGTGGGAAAATGTGTATTGAAATAAAGTATTTTTGTTTGTGTGTTTTTTTTCTTTTTACTTACTGAGTTACAAATGAGGGTGTCTGATAGAGGCCTCTTCAATACTAACTACAGGGCTTGATGCCAACTGGCATTTCACAGCTGAGATCAACGCCAGAAAGCATTACACCAATTGCCAATGCACCAGGGCGTTGAGAAGAGTCAAGGTAAAGCACCAAAATTGGCGCATCTAATCTGATGTGACACATCTGGGGTGGCTGAGGGCTGGTATTTGTAGGCTGGAAATGGCCCAATAACCATGGACCTTCTCAACCTGATAATATCAGCCCCAGCTGTCTGCTTTACTTTTGCTGATTATCAAAAATAGGGCGGATCACAAGTCATTTTATTCATTTATTTTTTTTTCTTGTGTAATTATAAAAAGCTGTTCAATCAACTTCACAGAGTGTAACTTTATTAAATGTCGGGGGGTTGTGGAATTATGTGACTATAAGTCTCTCTATATTATTCTGTATGTGTTACGGGGGGCTGTCTGATAATAACTTAAAGGAGTATCAGACAGTCAGGGTCCACCGTGCAAAGACTCTGCTGCAGACTATAGCAGAGTGCAATACCTCTGTTAACTCACAGAAGGATATAATAAGTAAGTAAAGCAATTCCTCCCTTACTTGGAGGGTGTGTGGAATGATCTCTGTTAATAATCACAGAGACAAAGGCAATGTGTGCGAAATGGCACCTACCTAGGTCCGCTCTTCTAGTGGTGCAAAAGAGACGAACAGCAGCGTAAGCCGCACAAAGCTCCTACCTGCGTTCGCTCCACTAGTGTGCGAGGACACGAACCACTAGATATGGCACCTGCCTAGGTCCGCTCTTCTAGTGGTGCAAAAGAGACGAACAGCAGCGTAAGCCGCACAAAGCTCCTACCTCTGTTCGCTCCCCTAGTGTGCGAGGATACGAACAACTGCCAGACGCAGTATAAGGAACGTTACCCTAGCGGCAACGTCCACCTACGAGTCGAACCACAAGGCCCAGCCAGACCATGTGCCTCAGGCACCTGCCTATGTCCGCTCCCCTAAGAGGTAAGGATACGGACAGCAGCCGAAGCTGTAAGGTATAAGAACGCTACCCTGCCGGTAGCGCTCACCTAGCATAGACAGAGGAATGCCTAGAGGAACGCGCACAGAGCGTCTACTCTTATGCATGAACCAAGAGGACTGAGCGCCATGCGGCATGTGTCAGGGTCTTATATAGACTCTGTGCCTCATCCAAGATGGAGGACACCAGAGCCAATCCGCTGCCAGAACGACAGGAGTGACGTCATGCTGGCCTATCACCGAGCAAGGCATCACAAGCACATGACCAGCGACCAATCGGCATAGAAGGTGTCAGAGACATGTGACCTCGTGTCAGCGATGATGTCACCCGCACATGTGCAATGGCTCCAAGATAGGACTTAGTCTCCGGCGCTCGCACATGTGCAGTAGCAAGAAATCTGGACTTAGTCTCCAGCGCTCGCACATGTGCAGTAGCAAGAAATCTGGACTTAGTCTCCAGCGCTCGCACATGTGCAGTAGCAAGAAATCTGGACATAGTCTCCAGTGCTCGCAGCAACCGTAACAGTACCTCCCCCTCAAGGGCCCCCCTCCCGGCGACGCAGGTAATCGGCAACTAAGTCGGGAGCATGGACAGCCTCCTCCCTCAGGCTCCCAAGAGCGATGTTCCGGGCCGTAACCCTCCCAATCTATCAAGAAGAACCTGCGCCCTCTAACCATCTTAGAACCAACTATGGCTCGTACCTCATATCTAGAGCGAGAGGAATCAGAGGCAGGAGAGTGCACTTCACGAGCGTGAGGTAAAATAACCGGCTTTAGCAGTGAGACATGGAATTTGTCATGAATCCTCAGATGGACGGGTAACTTCAATTGGTAGACTACAGGATTTACCTGTCGAAGAACCTCATAAGGACCCAGGAAGCGAGGAGCAAATTTGACAGAGCTCACTCTAAGTCTCACGTGTTTTGCAGAGAGCCACACAAAGTCCCCTGGAGAAAAGACAGGAGCCGGGCAACGAAACCGATCGGACACCGTCTTCATACGGTCCTTAGCTGCTTGGATCGACTCTTGAGTCCGATCCCAAACCTCTCTGGCATTAGTTGCCCAGTCGGCCACAAGAGGAGGAGGTGTAGCAGCGGGAAACGGTACCGGTACCCTAGGGTGTTGCCCATTATTGAGTACGAACGGTGTCTGCCCAGTGGCCTCAGCCAGCGAATTGTTAAGGGCAAATTCTGCCCAGGGTAGGAGGGAGGACCAGTTATCGTGGTTCTCAGCAACAAAGTGTCGAAGGTATATAATCATAGATTGATTGGTACGTTCAACCAAACCATTGGTCTCCGGATGGTATGCCGAAGAGAGATTCAACTCAATTTGCAGAAGGCTACAAAGATCTCGCCAGAAACGGGAAGTAAATTGCGGGCCTCTATCACAAATGATACGATCTGGCATCCCGTGAAGCCTAAAGACATGCTTGAGGAATAGTTTGGCTAGTACCCTGGAAGATGGGATTCTCGATAACGGTACGAGATGAACCATCCGGGAGAAATGGTCCGTAATGACCCACACAAATCTATGTCCCTGTGAACATGGAAGATCACCCACAAAGTCCATGCCTACCACCTCCCATGGTCTATCTGGCACTGGTAAAGGATGCAAGAGCCCAGCCGGTCTCTGCCGTAATGGACGGTTGCGAGCACACGAGTAGCAGGAACCGACATATCTCTTGACGTGGCTGGCTAAGTGTGGCCACCAATACCACCTCTCCAGTAACTCTCGTGTCCGCCTAATACCAAAATGCCCACCCACCTTTGAGGTGTGGGCCCATGACAGTATATCATTCTGTCGATCAGGCGGAACAAAGGTCTTGCCCGGTGGGATTTGGTCTAACGTCACAGGGGAGAGCGTATGAAAAACCCTGGAGGGAAGGATAAGACGAGGTTCGTCAATCTCTTCCTGGGTAGAAAGCATAGAACGAGACAGGGCGTCTGCCTTGTTATTCTTACTCCCAGACAGATAGTTGATGGAGAAGTGAAAGCGGGAGAAAAACAAGGACCAGCGGGCTTGGCGAGGATTCAGACGCTGAGCGGTTTGTAAGTACGTCAGATTCTTATGGTCTGTATAGACCTGGAAAGGATGTTTCGCTCCTTCCAGCAAGTGACGCCACTCCTCCAAGGCTAATCTCAAGGCGAGCAGTTCCCTATCCCCAATGGTATAGTTTCTCTCTGCCGGTGAAAAGGTTTTCGCAAAGAAGAAACACGGCCTTTTTCTACCTGCACCGTTCTTTTGATACAAGACCGCACCAGCACCCACTGAAGAGGCATCAACCTCTAAGAGGAAGGGCTTACTCTCATCGGGTCTTTGAAGAACGGGTGCAGTTGAAAAGTGTCTTTTTACTGCCTCAAAAGCCTGAGATGTCTCAGTAGACCAGGCTTTGGGATTAGCACCTTTCTTAGTCAAGGCCACCAAAGGGGCCACCAAAGTAGAAAAATGGGGTATGAACTGCCTGTAATAATTTATGAATCCAAAGAAGCGTTGCACCGCCTTCAAGGAATGAGGTTCGGACCATTGCAGGACGGCAGAGAGCTTCGCAGGATCCATAGCCAGGCCCTCTTGTGAGATAATGTAACCCAAAAAAGGCAATGAGGACTGTTCGAATACACATTTCTCGAGTTTAGCAAACAATGAGTGCTCCCTTAAACGGGAAAGGACACGAACGACATCCTGACGATGAGTCTCCAGATCAGGAGAAAAAATCAGGATGTCGTCCAGATACACCACTACTGAGGATAACAATAAATCCCTGAACACATCGTTTACGAAGTCCTGAAATACTGCGGGTGCATTACATAACCCAAAAGGCATGACGAGGTATTCATAGTGACCGTCTCGGGTGTTAAAAGCGGTCTTCCATTCGTCACCCTTTCGAATTCGTACCAAGTTATACGCACCCCGCAGATCCAACTTCGTAAAAACTTGAGCTCCTCTCAGTCTGTCAAAGAGCTCCGAAATTAAAGGTAATGGGTATT
This sequence comes from Anomaloglossus baeobatrachus, assembly GCF_048569485.1. Lineage (NCBI taxonomy): Eukaryota > Metazoa > Chordata > Amphibia > Anura > Aromobatidae > Anomaloglossus > Anomaloglossus baeobatrachus. Next base: position 102,496,645 of record NC_134362.1, read on the forward strand.
TGTTCTTTATTGTGATTGCGTTGAGACCCCTGTAATCTATGCAGGGACGCAAATCACCCTCTTTCTTCCGAACAAAGAAAAACCCAGCTCCCGCGGGAGAGACAGACTTACGAATGAACCCCTTCTCTAAACTCTCTCTTATATAGGTCGACATGGCCTCCGACTCAGGAATCGACAGGGGGTAAACCCTGCCTTTAGGTGGAACCGAACCTGGGATAAGGTCTATGGCACAGTCATACGGCCTATGGGGTGGAAGAACCTCAGCACCCTGTTTGGAGAACACGTCAGCGAAATCCAGATAGGGTGTAGGTATGGGAGAGAGATCAGTAGATGCAACCGCAATGACCTTAGGTGGTAAGGGAAGACATCGGGACTGACATTTCGAACCCCAACTAATAATGCTGTCAGACTCCCAGTCAATGTGAGGAGCATGAGTCCGAAGCCATGGGAGACCCAGAAGGACGTCGTCTATACCCTCAGGCAAAACAAGAAAAGAAATCTCCTCTATGTGACCCTGAGACAGGGAAAGGCGCAAGGGAACTGTCCTCAATGTAATGGAGTCAGACAACATAGTTCCATTAACAACACGGACAGGAATAGGCGCCTCTAACATGATAGAGGGAATATTGTGTCCCTTTACAAATCCTGAGGACACAAAAGTCCCGTCAGCTCCGGAATCCACAAAAGCCATAATAGGCCATGTATTCTCAGATAACGAGAGCTGACCTGGGATACAACACTTAGAGGGTGCAGAAGACGTCTCTAGTAACCCCCCTCTAATGGTTACTAGGCCAGGGAGTTTCCCTGACGACTAGGACACTTGTTGGCATAGTGCCCAGCCTGACGACATACGTAACATATAGGAGGACCAGACTTGCGTAGTCTGGAAGACGTATGACCTAACTCCATAGGAGTGGGAGATGTTTCAGATGCTGAGGAAGATGGTAGTGGACCCTCAACAACTGGAATAGCCCGATGCTTAGGGCGTGAGGAAGAGACCTCGAGTCTACGTTCCTTATGGCGTACATCGATCCTCGTTGCTACTGTGATCAAGTCCTCCAGAGAAGCAGGGACCTCACGAGTAGCAAGAGCATCCTTGACATAGCCTGCCAACCCTCTCCAGAAGATAGGAATCAACACCTTCTCTGGCCAATCTAGTTCTGCCACCAGAGTTCTAAAAGCAATGGCATAAGAACTAGTGGATAATGAACCCTGAGATAGATCTAACAGTCTCAGGGCCGCATCATGGGTAACCTGCGGACCCATGAATACCGCCTTAAGAGCATCAAGAAAGTCTTGATGTCTCAGAGTAACCACATCAGAGCGCTCCCATAGGGGAGTCGCCCATTCTAAGGCTTTGTCCTGAAGTAAGGAGATGATAAAGCCTACTCTGGACCTCTCCATAGAGAAGCGAGAAGAGTTGACCTCTAGATGTATCTGACACTGACTAATAAAACCACGACATGATCTGGCATCGCCAGAATATCTGTTTGGCAGAGCAAGTCGAGGATCATGTGCAGATGTCACCTTGGTCTGAGGTTTATCCTCTATACTCTTGAGCCGTGACTCAAGTACTTGTATGTAACGGTGTAACTGCTGATATTCTGCCATAACTGCCAGACCCTTGGCTCAGTCCTAATGTTACGGGGGGCTGTCTGATAATAACTTAAAGGAGTATCAGACAGTCAGGGTCCACCGTGCAAAGACTCTGCTGCAGACTATAGCAGAGTGCAATACCTCTGTTAACTCACAGAAGGATATAATAAGTAAGTAAAGCAATTCCTCCCTTACTTGGAGGGTGTGTGGAATGATCTCTGTTAATAATCACAGAGACAAAGGCAATGTGTGCGAAATGGCACCTACCTAGGTCCGCTCTTCTAGTGGTGCAAAAGAGACGAACAGCAGCGTAAGCCGCACAAAGCTCCTACCTGCGTTCGCTCCACTACTGTGCGAGGACACGAACCACTAGATATGGCACCTGCCTAGGTCCGCTCTTCTAGTGGTGCAAAAGAGACGAACAGCAGCGTAAGCCGCACAAAGCTCCTACCTCTGTTCGCTCCCCTAGTGTGCGAGGATACGAACAACTGCCAGACGCAGTATAAGGAACGTTACCCTAGCGGCAACGTCCACCTACGAGTCGAACCACAAGGCCCAGCCAGACCATGTGCCTCAGGCACCTGCCTATGTCCGCTCCCCTAAGAGGTAAGGATACGGACAGCAGCCGAAGCTGTAAGGTATAAGAACGCTACCCTGCCGGTAGCGCTCACCTAGCATAGACAGAGGAATGCCTAGAGGAACGCGCACAGAGCGTCTACTCTTATGCATGAACCAAGAGGACTGAGCGCCATGCGGCATGTGTCAGGGTCTTATATAGACTCTGTGCCTCATCCAAGATGGAGCACACCAGAGCCAATCCGCTGCCAGAACGACAGGAGTGACGTCATGCTGGCCTATCACCGAGCAAGGCATCACAAGCACATGACCAGCGACCAATCGGCATAGAAGGTGTCAGAGACATGTGACCTCGTGTCAGCGATGATGTCACCCGCACATGTGCAATGGCTCCAAGATAGGACTTAGTCTCCGGCGCTCGCACATGTGCAGTAGCAAGAAATCTGGACTTAGTCTCCAGCGCTCGCACATGTGCAGTAGCAAGAAATCTGGACTTAGTCTCCAGCGCTCGCACATGTGCAGTAGCAAGAAATCTGGACATAGTCTCCAGTGCTCGCAGCAACCGTAACAGTATGTCTGTCTATATCTGTCCATAACTATAATCTATTTCTCTCTATTATCTATCTCTATAGTGTTCATTGGTGTCCAAAAAAACTAGAAAAAGCACACATGAAAAACGCATGCAAAAAAACACCAAAAATGTAGCAAATTCACGTTTTGCTACTGTGTTTTTCTTGCCAAGAGATGCAGAAATGGTGCTGAAATATCTGCATCCAAATACTCAACGTGCCCACACGCTTACTAGAGTTTAGTGAAATAGAATTAATTAATTTAAAAAATTCTAAATCTGTCACTATCTAATTGTTACATTTAGGCATCACCTTTCTAATTTATCATAGACAGTTTCACAAGACAACAATAAAGTCATAGTATGCAGTCATGACCAAAAGATTGGAAAATGACACCGTATTTTGTTTTTCACAACTATTGTTTCAGTATGTTTACTAGAGATGAGCGAACCGGTTCACGGAGGTCGCGTTCGAGTTCGGTTCGGCGACCCGGTTCGGCGAACCACTCGAACCTCATAGGAAACATAGGGAGGCAATCACAAACACATAAAAACACATTATAAATGTACACATACAGTTAATAAACATTGCCATAACACTTACCGGTGCCCGCGATCCGTCCTGCACTCTGTCTCCTGTCGCTATTCCTCCCGATGATCGCTGCATCCACCGGGAACCAGCACTGATGACTGGTCCTATCGTGACATCAAAATAGCCATGGGACCAGTCACGTGTCTATTATCTCATTGGCTACAGACTGGTCACATGGCTTTGACGTCATGCTAGGTCCTGTCATTGCATCTCTCCGGTACACAGTGCACATGTGTGTATCACCGTGTAACGGCGACATGCTCTGGCTACGGTCGACTCCCCGTTCTGCTTCCCCGTTCCGTTAGGGACCGGCTCACACAGCCGATCAATAACGGAGATCACCATTGCCATAGCAACACGCTTGTTAGCGGTGGTGTCACTGCTAACAGCGGCACCGGGAATCACATGATCGGAGCACCGTTGCTATGGTAACCGTATGTCAGCTGTAACGTTACCGCTAACAGCCAGCAGCACTGATCACTCACGGAGTGAAGACTGCACGGGGAGCAGCAGTGTCTTTCTCCCATGCTGTGCTGCTGATGGAGCAGAGCTGCATGGGCTGAAAGAGAAAGACAGAAGAGCATGGATCATGGAGGGATAAGAGGGATTAATAAACATGGAGTCTCTAAGTGTGTCTGTGTATTTATTTCTATTAAAGTATTTTTTTCTCTGTGTGGTGTCTTTTTTTTAACCCTTTATTGGAGATTCTTAATGGCTGGGTCAAACTTGCCTGACATTAAGAATCTCTGACTTAATACTAGCTAGTAAAACAAAGCTAGTATTATCTCGTGATTAACCAGCAAGCCACCCGGTCTTCAGTGCTGCTGGAAGAGTTGGATACAGCGCCAGATGTCTGGCGCTGTATCCAACTCTTCCAGCTGCCCTGGTGATGGGTGGTTCGCTGGGTAATAATGGGGTTAGGGCTAGCTGTATATTATCAACTGAAATCATTATTACCCAGCGAGCCACCGGCATCAGGGCAGCTGGAAGAGTTGGATACAGCGTCAGATGATGGCGCTTCTATGAGATCGCCATTTTCTGGGGCGGCTGCGGACTGCAATTCATAGCAGAGGGGCCCAGAAAGCTCGAGCTAACCTGTGCTGTGGATCCAACCCCCAACTGCCTAATTGTGCCCGGCTCGACACAAAAATGGGGCGAAGCATACGCCGGTTTTTTTTTTTTAATTATTTCATGAAATTCTTAAAATAATTAAAAAAAGGGCTTCCCTATATTTTTAGTTCCCAGCCGGGTACAAATAGGCAGCTGGGGGTTGGGGGCAGCCCGTACCTGCCTGCTGTACCTGGCTAGCATACAAAAATATGGCGAAGCTCACATCATTTTTTTTGTAGTTTTTTGGCAAAAAAAATAAAAAATGCTTCCCTGGATTTTCCATTGCCAGTGAAGGTAACACCAAGCAGTGGGGGTTAGCAGCCAGTAGCTGCTTGGATTACTCTTAGCTAGCAATACAAAAAATGCAGTGGGAGCCCATATATATTTTTTTAATTATTTATTTAAATAACTAAAAACAAAAAGGGCTTCCCTGTATTTTGATTGCCTGACATCACAGTGCTGTAAAAATAAATCTTTAAAAAAAATGATGCAGCGCTCCGCGGTATTTTTGATTCTCAGCGCAGATAAAGCAGACAGCTATGGGTTGCCACCGCCATCTGCCTGGCGTTACCTTGGCTGGCAAGCAAAATACAGGGAAGCCCATTCATTTTTTTATTTAAAAAAATAGTTAAAAAAAAAATGACGTTGGGTCCCCCCATTTTTGATAGCCAGCTAGGGTAAAGCAGAAGGCTGTAGCCTGAAAACCACAGCTGACAGCTTTACCGTGGTTGGGGATCCAATGTGGAGGTTACCCCAGGCTCTTTTTTTATAATTATTTTTATAAATATTAATAATTACAAAAAAAAAGTAGGGTCCTCCCCAAATTGGATCACCAGCCAAGGTAAAGTGGACAGCTGTGGTCTGGTATTCTCAGGGTGGGAAGGTCCATAGTTATTGTCCCTTCACAGCCTAAAAATAGCAGGCCGCAGGCACCCCAGAAGTGGCGCATCCACTAGATGTGCCAATCCTGGCGCTTCACCCCAGCTCATCCCGTGCCCTGGTGCAGTGGCAAACGGGGTAATAAATGGGGTTGATACTAGCTGCAAAGTCACCTAACATCAAGCCCAGCAGTTTGTGATGTCATGGCGTCTATCAGATACCCGACATCACAAACTGTCAGTACTAACAAAAAAAATAGACAAAAAAAAATGTATTTGAAAAAACACTCCCCAAAACATTCCCTCTTTCACCAATTTATTGTAAGGAAAAGAAATAACGGGGTCCCACGATGACTCTGGACCATCTAGAATATGGGGGGACACGCTCAGGGAAGGTATCCCCCATTTTCTAGGCGTGCAGACCCTCCATGTGAGGAGTGTGGGTGCAATGAATCTGCACCCACTCTCCCCGGGTCCACAGCAGCAGAGTCCATGTCGTAACTGTTGCTACCAAAGCTGCAATGCCCTGCTCATGAGGTAAAATTAACTTAATTTTACTTGCTGGAAGCCCACCTAATATTCTGCGTTGTGTATTGAATTAAGTTTTGACTGTGAGGGATGATATCACTAGAGTCTCCTTTATTACTGTGCAGAGTTCATACCAGGAAGCAGCGGTGTCACTTGTGGTGGTATTGAAATTTACTGCAAGATTGGTTGTATTATAATAGTCCAAAACAGCATGGGTGCATGACACTTCATCATTAATTCACTCAACAACCACCATTATATAAAACAATTGAAACAAGAGATTCATGCAAAAACGTTTTTAATAATGGTATTTCCGAAAAAATATATATACAAAATATACAGACATCAAACAGACACATTCCTATGAGGGACAAAAATGCATATTGTCACGCTCCCCGGGTCCTCACCCCCGTTCCCCGGCTCACCTGCCACGCTCTCCGCTCCCCAGTCACCGGATTCCGTCCGTCCCAGGGCCCCGGGCCCCCGATCCCGGCGCCCGACAGCTTCCCTGGTCCGGGCCGGCTCCCCTGCGTCCTCCTCGCAGCCTCCTTCCCTGGCTTCTGGCACCCGGGCGGCGCGCATGCGCATTAGGGCGCGCGCGCGGTCACTGACCCTTTCTTAAAGGGCCAGCGTCCATTAACAGGAAATGAGGTTGCACAGGTACAGGGTATATAAGGGGTCATTGTCCAAGGGGGCGGGGCCTGATCTTCGTGTTCCCTGAGCTAGGAGTCAGGTCTCCTGGTGTTACTGTGCTCGTACTCACCTATCTCTCTTTGTAGAGCCGTGCCTGCTTCGCCATCCAGTCTGCCGTGTCCTGATCCCCGCACGCTGTCCGTCTGCCATCTGACAGTCCGTACCATCCCGGATCCCTGCGGTGACCCGTCATCTTGCTCCAGAGGTTCCGGACCCCGCCTGATATCACCTCGGCCTCCGAACCGGAGCTACGTCACCAAGACCACCTTCTGTGACTCCGTGGTCCCTGGGACTCCTCCGCTGCCTTCACTTGCACGGACTGTTCTACTGCCCATCAGTGCTTCAGCTGCCGGACTCCCTACCACCATCTCAGAGAGTTCGGTCCAGTGGATCCACCTCCTGGGTCTGCCCGACCGCCCGGCCGTGACACATATAAATAGTGTATTCACTTATTGCTGCTATATTGTGGAATTAAAACTGACGGAGATCAGACTGAATATACTCAAGCACATATTAAGCAATAAACAGCTAATGCATAAAGTTGCATATATATATATATATATATATATATATATATATATATATATATATATATATATATATAAATAATTTGTGCTCTAGTAATTCATAAATGGCCCGCGTTTTAATGGGGTCTTGATACTAATTAGATGTGCTTTATGCAAAATGATCTCTGTAGGAATTTACATGCACAAAAAACTGGCACCTAACAATCAGAGATCATTAATTCCCTTTTAATACATACAGTGCTCACTTGTTTGCAAAACATATATATGTTTCTGCTATAGAGAAAGGCAAGGCATGATATTGAATAAAAACGATAATGTAATAGGTCCACAGTACTACATGGAAAAAAACTTGCTATAGTAAATCTAAGTATAGAAAAAACGCAAGCGGTACTACAAGTAAAACCACAAGGCAGGCAATCAATGGTAAGCTTTTTCTGAATGTGTGAAAATAAATACCATGTGATTTGCAGTCCTTTGTATGGCCACAACATCTCACCTATGTCCTGACACCTTATCTCCACATAACAACTTCATACCCTTTCTTGGTGGCAATTAAATAGTAACAAAGTCAATTAACAGTTCGATGGCAGGTCATAATTGCTAATATGTATTTATATCTTTTGTTTTGCAGTGGTATCTGCTATTCCTAGTCACAGAGATGCAGCTTTCCGTCCTAGAAGCAAATGATGTACAGATGATATGTTTCTATTATGTACTGTTTGTTAATTAGAGGACAACAATACTTTTACCATTATCTTATTTAATGGTATAAAGCTATACAGACGTTCAAGGGTATAACTGGAGGGTCAGCACAGGAGGGGTAAAATGAACATCAAACGGCCACCACGTTTTCATCTGCAGAAGACCATCCCAATCACAGTGGTTATAAGCAGAAGAAAATGCTGGAAGTAAAGAAAATCGCTATACAAAGACTAAGGTCCATTTACATTACCGGATTTGTGACATTAAACGACTGCCACTTGGTAAATACTTGAACTCAACGATGTGTAATAGATGACTCAGTACACATAGACCGCCATTGCTCTGTGTAAACGGAACCTGCACTGCGGAGAATGATACCCTGCCAAAAAAGATGATCCTTTGTAAAGCACACAAGATCATTTCCTCCAAGGAAGACCAATATCACCACCACAGTGATTTTATAGTGGTAGGGACTGCTTCTACAGACCTGTCAAACACCAGGACACAGGTGATGTTCTCACTGATTGGCATTGTACACTTTTCACATCCCATCTGGACGAGTCTGCCATGAGGAATTCTTGCAGCCCTGATTTTATAGTGCAGACATATTTGATTTTTTTGTATTTCCAGTTATACTACTGTACCTTCCTTCTACCAACCTATACAAACTCCTTAACCTGCAGTCACACCCATGCTGAGCTTGTTGCAGGCCCATTTACCCCTAATACTTCCTTTGTGACTACTGCATTTCACAATGTGTCATAATTATAATTATACTCAAATCTCAGACAGTAGTAGTGCATTACACAGTGAAAGTGGCATATGTTACTCCCCACTGAGTGATGGCTGCCTTCTCATTGTCCCCAAACAGTACTCCTCTAATAATACTCCCAGTTGTGTCCCTTAGCAATTAATAACACCATAAGCGGTGCATGTGTGTGGGGTGCATGCACGTGTCCTCGTTGCTAACTGGCTGACAGTTACTTCAGTGGCAGTTAGGTAACCTAATCTATGACACACTCTTTACTAACTATGACCTTTATTTCTATGTCCGTCTTCCTGTCTGCTTTTGTCATTCACTTTCGCCCCCCCTCCCCCATCCAGCACCACTCATCCACATCAGCCCCTCTCTCCTTCCTTTTCCTATGTACAGCTCCCATGCTCTTTTCTCCTTCCTGAAAAATCTCAGTCCATCATGCTCTAGGGTTTTGCATCATACACCATGTCACAAATCCAAAAACTATCTGCTCTTTCTCCTCTTACTGCTGCTTCTTTCAGGCGATATCTCTCCTAATCCTGATCCTCCACATGCCAACTTTACACCCCCACCACCTCTCATAGAAACCTTGCTAACCTTATTAACATTAATTATACACCCTCATCTCCCTCTTTGTGCTCTCTGGAATCCAGGGTCTGTATGCAACAAGCTTCCTTACATCCACAACTACTTTTTCAATAATTCTCGTAATCTGCTAGTCTTCAATGAAACCATTCAGGATTCCGATATTGCTTCTCCTGCCGCCATTTTTCATAGTGGCTTACATTTTTCACATTTCCCAAGACCTGAGGACAGACATGATGATGGAGTTAGTTTATTCCTGACAGCCCCTCCTCCTTATCTGCATCACAGCTTCTCTCTCTGACCACCTCCCTTGGCCTCTCATAACTCTCATCCTCTGAGATACATGAAGATGGTAACACCCTTGATCTGGTCTTCGTCCGCCTCTACTCAATTTCTCACTTTAATAACTCACCTCTTCCCCTTTCAGACCATAACATCCGCTCCTTCACACTCACAAAACTTCTCTCACCCCAGCACACTCCCACCTATCACACATTCAGAAATCTACAGGCTATTAACCCTCATACACTTGCAGACTCTCTACATTCATCACTGTCCCCTATCTTCTCTCTTTCCTGTCCTGATCTGGCTGTAAATCACTACAATGACACTCTCAGAAGCACCCTGGACCAAGTAGCACCCCTCACCATCAGAATCTCCAAACACAGAGTAAAACAGCCCTGGCTCACATCGCAAACTCTATCTCCAGCGATGCTCTAAGGAGTTCCGAACGCCTATAGAGAAAAACCCGCACACCAGAAAAATTTGTTCACTATAAATTCATGTAAAGAACCTATAATGCTGTCGTTCACTTCACCAAACAGAACTACTTCACCACCCTGATCTCCTCACTTTCCAACAATCCAAATAAGCTTTTTGATACCTTTCACTACCTCCTCAGTCCTTAAGTGCAGACCCCTATTACAGACCTTCGTGCTGATGAGCTGGCCTCCTATTGCACAGAGTTAATGGAATATATCCATCGGGAAATCGGCTCTCAATCACCAAGCATTATGATTCCCATCCCTCCCCAAATCGTGTCTGGCTCACTTTCCACATTTGACCCAGTCACAGAAGAAGAAGTCTTCAGGCTCCTCTATTCTTCTTGTGCTACCACTTGCACTACTGACCCTTTTCCCTCACACCTGCTCCAGTCTCTCTTTTTGGTTGTCACTACTCAACTAACTAAAATGTTCAATCTCTCTCTCTTCTGGTATCTTCCCCTCCTCCTTCAAAAACTCTATCATTATTCCATTATTAAAAAAAAACTTCTCTTGACCCATCCTGCACAAACAACTACAGACCAATCTCCAATCTCCATTTAATCTCTAAACTCCTGGAGTGCCTAATCCATTCCCACCTCACCTGCTACCTCTCCAATCACTCTTTACTAGATCCTTTACAATGTGGCTTCCGTCTCCTACATTTGACAGAAACTGTCCTCATCAAGTTACCAATGATCTTTTGACATCAAAATGTAATGGTGACTACTCTCTGCTTATTCTTCTTGACCTCTCCACAGTCTTCGACACTGTTAATCATCATCTCCTTCTCGCTATGATCCATTCAAAAGGACACAGCTCTCTAAAGGTTCTTTTCCTATCTTCCTGACCTGTCTTTCGGTGTATCATTTGCTGGCTCCATATCTTCTCTTCCTCTTACTGTTGGGTCCCTCAAGGTTCAGTCCTTGACCTTCTCTTCTCTCTCTATAAAGCCCCAATTGGACAGACGATCAGCAAATTTGGCTTCCAGTACCATCTTTATGCTGATAACACACAATTATACGCCTCATCCCCTGACCTCACCCCCACTGTACTAGAAAACACCAGTGACTGTCTGTCCAACATCATGTCTGCTCTCTATCTGAAAGTTAACCTTTACAAAACTGAACTTCTTCTACTCCCTCAGTCTACTAATCTCCCTAAACCTGACATCTCCCTCTCTCTCTGTGCAGCACCATGATAACTCCTAGGCAGCAGGCTCGCTGTCTGGGTGTTATGCTTGATACCGATTTTTCCTTCACCTCCTATATACAATCTCTTGTCAATTACACCTGAAGAACATCTCTAGAATATGCACCTTTCTCACCATGGAAACTACAAAAACTCTCACTGTGGCCCTGAGCCACTCCCACCTTGACTACTGTAATTCTCTTTTAATTGCCCTCCCACTCCCTAAACTTTCTCTTCTGCAGTCCATCCTTCATGCAGCAGCCAGGGTCACCTATCTGGCTAATCGTTACTCAGACGCTTATGCTCTTTGCCAGTCATTGCACAAGCTGCCCATACATCATAGGATCCAAGTTAAAGAGCTTGTTCTCACCCACAAAGATTTCCACACGGCAGCACCCCCTACATCTCCACCCTCATCTCTGTCTATATCCCTACCTATTCTCTATACTCCACAAACTACTTTAGACTAACATCCACACTAATCTGAACCTCCCACTCCCGACTCCAATACTTCTCCCGAGCTGCACCAATCCTCTGGAATGCTCTACCTCAAGAAACTAGGATGAACCATAACTTACACAGCTTCAGAGGCTCCCTAAAAACACATATTTTACCCTCCCTAATTGAACAGAGAACCCTTGACCAATGCAGCAATAGCTTCTGATAAATGGGAGTGTTACGGGGGGCTGTCTGATAAAAAAAAACCTAAAGGAATATCAGACAGTCAGGGTCCACTGTGCAAAGACTCTGCTGCAGACTATGGCAGAGTGCAATACCTCTGTTAAACTCACAGAGGAATATAATTAGTAAATAAGGCAATTCCTCCCTTACTTGGAGGGTGTGTGGAATGATCTCTGTTAATGATCACAGAGACAAAAGCAGTGAGTGTGAAATGGCACCTACCTAGCTCCGTTCCTCTAGTGGTGCCAGGAGACGTACAGCAGCGTAAGCCGCACAAAGCTCCTACCTGCGTTCGCTCCACTAGTGTGCGAGGACACGAACCACTAGATATGGCACCTGCCTAGGTCCGCTCTTCTAGTGGTGCAAAAGAGACGGACAGCAGCGTAAGCCGCACAAAGCTCCTACCTGCGTTCGCTCCACTAGTGTGCGAGGACACGAACCACTAGATATGGCACCTGCCTAGGTCCGTTCTTCCAGTGGTGCAAAAGAGACGGACAGCAGCATCAGCCACACAAAGCTCCTACCTCTGTTCGCTCCCCTAGTGTGCGAGGATACGAACAACTGCCAGACGCAGTATAAGGAACGTTACCATAGCGGCAACGTCCACCTACAAGTAGAATCACAAGGCCCAGCCGGACCATGTGCCTCAGGCACCTGCCTATGTCCGCTCCACTAAGAGGTAAGGATACGGACTCCAGCTGAAGCTGTAAGGTATAAGAACGCTACCCTGCCGGTAGCGCTCACCTAACATAGACAGAGAGATGCCTAGAGGGACGTGCACAGGGCGATTACCCTCATGCATGAACCAAGAGGACTGAGCGCCGGGCGGCGTGCATCAGGGTCTTATATAGACTCTGTGCCTCATCCAAGATGGAGGACACCAGAGCCAATCCGCTGCCAGAATGACAGCAATGACGTCACGCTGGCCTATCACCAAGCAAAGCGTCACAAGCACATGACCAGCGACCAATCGGCATAGAAGGTGTCAGAGACATGTGACCACGTTTCACAAGCACATGACCAGCGGCCAATCAGCTTAGAAGGTGTCAGAGACATGTGTCAGCGATGATGTCACCCGCACATGTGCAATGGCTCCAAGATAGGACGTTATCTCCAGCGCTCGCACATGTGCAGTAGCAAGAAATCCGAAGATAGTCTCCAGAGCCACAGCAACCGTAACAGTACCTCCCCCTCAAGGGCCCCCCTCCCGGCGACGCAGGTAATTGGCAACTAAGTCGGGAACATGGACAGCCTCCTCAGGCTCCCATAAGCGATGTTCCGGGCCGTAGCCCTCCCAATCTATCAAGAAGAACCTGCGCCCTCTAACCATCTTAGAACCAACTATGGCTCGTACCTCATAGCTAGAGCGAGAGGAATCAGAGGCAGGAGAGTGCACTTCACGAGCGTGAGGTAAAATAGCCGGCTTTAGCAGTGAAACATGGAATTTGTCATGGATTCTAAGATGGACGGGTAACTTCAATTGGTAGACTACAGGATTTACCTGTCAAAGAACCTCATAAGGACCCAGGAAGCGAGGAGCAAATTTGACAGAGCTCACTCTAAGTTTCACGTGTTTTGCAGAGAGCCACACAAAGTCCCCTGGAGAAAAGACAGGAGCCGGGCGACGAAACTGATCGGACACCGTCTTCATACGGTCCTTAGCTGCTTGGATCGACTCTTGAGTCCGATCCCAAACCTCTCTGGCATTAGTTGCCCAGTCGGCCACAAGAGGAGGAGGTGCAGCAGCGGGAAACGGTACCGGTACCCTAGGGTGTTGCCCATTATTGAGTAAGAACGGTGTCTGCCCAGTGGCCTCAGCCAGCAAATTGTTAAGGGCAAATTCTGCCCAGGGTAGGAGGGAGGACAAGTTATCGTGGTTCTCAGCAACAAAGTGTCGAAGGTATATAATCATGGATTGATTGGTATGCTCAACCAAACCATTGGTCTCCGGATGGTATGCCGAAGAGAGATTCAACTCAATTTGCAGAAGGCTACAAAAGATCTCGCCAAAAACGGGAAGCAAATTGCGGGCCTCTATCACAAATGATACGATCTGGCATCCCGTGAAGCCTAAAGACATGCTTGAGGAATAGTTTGGCTAGTACCCTGGAAGATGGGATTCTCGATAACGGTACGAGATGAACCATCCGGGAGAAATGGTTCGTAATGACCCACACAAATCTATGTCCCTGTGAACACGTAAGATTACCCACAAAGTCCATGCCTACCACCTCCCATGGTCTATCTGGCACTGGTAAAGGATGCAAGAGCCCAGCCGGTCTCTGCCGTAACGGGCGGTTGCGAGCACACGAGTAGCAGGAACCGACATATCTCTTGACGTGGCTGGCTAAGTGTGGCCACCAATACCACCTCTCGAGTAACTCTCGTGTCCGTCTAATACCAAAATGCCCACCAACCTTTGAGGTGTGGGCCCACGACAGTATATCATTCTGTCGATCCGGCGGAACAAAGGTCTTGCCCGGTGGGATTTGGTCTAACGTCACAGGGGAGAGCGTATGAAAAACCCTGGAGGGAAGAATAAGACGAGGTTCGTCAATCTCTTCCTGGGTAGAAACCATAGAGCGAGACAGGGCGTCTGCCTTGTTATTCTTACTCCCAGACAGATAGTTGATGGAGAAGTGAAAGCGGGAGAAAAACAAGGACCAGCGGGCTTGGCGAGGATTCAGACGCTGAGCGGTTTGTAAGTACGTCAGATTCTTATGGTCTGTATAGACCTGGTAAGGATGTTTCGCTCCTTCCAGCAAGTGACGCCACTCCTCCAAGGCTAGTCTCAGGGCGAGCAGTTCCATATCCCCAATGGTAAAGTTTCTCTCTGCCGGTGAAAAGGTTTTAGCAAAGAAGAAACATGGCCTTTTTCTACCTGCACCATTCTTTTGATACAAGACCACACCAGCACCCACTGAAGAGGCATTAACCTCCAAGAGGAAGGGCTTATTCTCATCGGGTCTTTGAAGAACGGGAGCAGTTGAAAAGTGTCTTTTTACTGCCTAAAAAGCTTGGGATGTTTCAGTAGACCAGACTTTTGGATTTGCACCTTTCTTAGTCAAGGCCACCAAAGGGGCCACCAAAGTAGAGAAATGGGGTATGAACTGCCTGTAATAATTTATGAATCCTAAGAAGCATTGCACCGCCTTCAAGGAATGAGGTTCGGACCATTCCAGGACAGCAGAGAGCTTCGCAGGATCCATAGCCAGACCCTCTTGTGAGATAATGTAGCCCAAAAAAGGCAAGGATGACTGCTCGAACACACATTTTTCGAGTTTAGCAAACAATGAGTGCTCCCTTAAACGGGAAAGGACACGAACGACATCCTGACGATGAGTCTCCAGATCAGGAGAAAAAATCAGGATGTCGTCCAGATACACCACGACGGAGGATAACAGTAAATCCCTGAACACATCGTTTACGAAGTCCTGAAATACTGCGGGTGCATTACATAAACCAAAAGGCATGACGAGGTATTCATAGTGACCGTCTCGGGTGTTAAAAGCGGTCTTCCATTCGTCACCCTCTCGAATTCGTACCAAGTTATACGCACCCCGCAGATCCAACTTCGTAAAAACCTGAGCTCCCCTCAGTCTGTCAAAGAGCTCCGAAATTAAAGGTAACGGGTATTTGTTCTTTATTGTGATTGCGTTGAGACCCCTGTAATCTATGCAGGGACGCAAATCACCCTCTTTCTTCCGAACAAAGAAAAACCCAGCTCCCGCGGGAGAGACAGACTTCCGAATGAATCCCTTCTTTAAACTCTCTCTTATATAGGTCGACATGGCCTCTGACTCAGGTATTGACAGGGGGTAAACCCTGCCCTTAGGTGGAACCGAACCTGGGATAAGGTCTATGGCACAGTCATACGACCTATGAGGTGGAAGAACCTCAGCACCCTGTTTGGAGAACACGTCAGCGAAATCCAAATAGGGTGTAGGTATGGGAGAGAGATCAGTTGATGCAATCGCAACGACCTTAGGTGGTAAGGGAAGACATCGGGACTGACATTTCGAACCCCAACTAATAATGCTGCCGGACTCCCAGTCAATTAGAGGAGCATGAGTCCGAAGCCATGGGAGACTCAGAAGGACGTCGTCTATACCCTCAGGCAAAACAAGAAAAGAAATCTCCTCTATGTGACCCTGAGACAGGGAAAGGCGCAAGGGAACTGTCCTCAATGCAATGGAGTCTGACAACATAGTTCCATTAACAATCCCCGACAGGAATAGACGCCTCTAACATGATAGAGGGAATATTGTGTCTCTTTACAAATCCTGAGGACACAAAAGCCCCGTCAGCTCCGGAATCCACAAAAGCCATAATAGGCCATGTATTCTCAGAGAATGAGAGCTGACCTGGGATACTACACTTAGAGGGTGCAGAAGACGTCTCTAGTAACCCCCCTCTAATGGTTACTAGGCCTGGGAGTTTCCCTGACGGCTAGGACACTTGTTGGCATAGTGCCCAGCCTGACGACATACGTAACATATAGGAGGACCAGACTTGCGTATTCTGGAGGATGTATGACCTAACTCCATAGGAGTGGGAGATGTTTCAGATGCTGAGGAAGATGGTAGTGGACCCTCAACAACTGGAATAGCCCGATGCTTAGGGCGTGAGGAAGAGACCTCGAGTCTACGTTCCCTATGGCGTACGTCGATCCTCGTTGCTACTGTGATCAAGTCCTCCAGAGAAGCAGGGACCTCACGAGTAGCAAGAGCATCCTTGACATAGCCTGCCAACCCTCTCCAGAAGATAGGAATCAACACCTTCTCTGACCAATCTAGTTCTGCCAAAAACCGAAAACTCAAAATTACCCACAAACAATTTTATTACATATATGCCATAAACAAGGTACACATGTTAAAAAATAATACACATGAGAAGAGAGGTGAGAATCAATACATACTACTCCTCACCCTTCCTATCATACAGGGGTCGGCGTCCTAAAGTATACTGACGCCCCTGTTCCTCGTCGGCTTGAGTCCTAAGCAGGCCCTTCACTTGCACTGAAAGAACACCGTGTGCCCTAATTCAAAAGTGGGTAAGGTGAAACACCCAAAAGCCCATATAGACAATATATGACATCCTGGTTCAGTCAAAGAATTCTCTGTCAATGGGTGTCATTAATCTATATATAGGGGAGGCGCTGACTCAGTCGACTATTTGTCAAGAGAAGAAGGATCATAAAAACAATTGTTGCATTTGTCCAGGATGCACCCTACGCGTTCGCCCTTTAAATCAAATTAGGGCTCATCAGGGGTATGGCAGCATAGATCCTTGACATTTATAGCACAGCTACAACCTAGAACAAAAACATAATTAAAATAAGATAAAAACACTGTTACCAACTCACAAGGGCCATAGTCACCTAGAGAGAGCATGGACAAACAAAATAATCAATACTGACCAGTAGTGGTGGATCAATACCAAAGGAATTTTCACAGTTAGTGAAGAAACCTCCTCCAGGAATGTAACCAGACTGGGATATCTAGTAATGCAAACAATACAGACAATATTTACATCTGTGAGTACACAAAAGCAGGTCCACAGGACATGTCCAACCAGGCATATATAAAAGAGTATATCTACCTGTTATAAATCGGACCAAAGGTATATATATATATATATCCCTCACTCTATCTGAAGGCAATCCAAAGAGTCCAGGCGCAGTCATGTATGTGGCCTGCAGAGAATATTCAGCACGAGACATATGTCATATTTCCGTGTCTATTTCAAGGGGGCAAGGGTAAAATACTCCCAAACCCAATACCTGGTCCAAATCAGAGTAGAAATATTCACACCTTCGGATATATCCAGCAGTGCAGACTCACATATGCGTGTAATAGTACTCTTGTCCGTAGGACAAATATCCCCTGAGGACAAAGCAGATATATACCCACATGCATATATGATATAAAGGACACCAAAAAAGGAGATGGATAGACAGCACAAAACGTATACTGACCAGTAACAGTGGATCAATACAAAAAGATTTTCACAATTAGTGAAGAAACCTCCTCCAAATGTATCAAGGCGGATGTCTTCACATCAGAGGACACATCCCGCAATGCAGGCTCACTTGCATATGTAGTGACACTTAGGTCCATAGAAAATCCCTTGAAAGAATTACAAATATATCCACTTAAATATATGGTATAAAAAACATAAATACACCAATACCCCATCTCAGAGGCCATCAGTACAGGAAGAAGTAACCTTATGCCCCATCGGAGGTTGCTACACATACCTCAGGAAAATCCTGATCCTGGAAGGAGCACAACACCTCCGCAGTGTCTAAAGGGAGAGGTATAACCTGGCTTAGATCTCCCACATTAACAATTAACAGTATAAGAATCAAACAACAGAATAGCTAGTTGAAATACCTGGTCAGTTGGTATCACCTGGGTCACGATATGTATCCAGTGCGGGTGTCAGCTTGAATCCTAGCTGCCCCAGCCGGTTTTTAAATGTCCCGTTTCGCGCCGAAAAATTCCACCTTTCAGCCACTCCCCCAACATCATTTCCGGGGAGCGCAACCAAAAAAGCATGCACCCAGATACATGGCCAGTAAGAATGGTGCCACATAGCCAGGCGTTCCCAGCCATTGCGCATGCGCAAGTCGCCCATGCGCATAGCGCAATTCAAGGCGGTCCCTAATGTAGTTATTCAGCTATTCCCCCAACGTCATTTCCGGGGAACGCAACCAAGAAGGCATTCCCCCGGACCCATGGCTAGTAGGAATGGTACCGCAAGTAAAACGTTCCTAGTCAATGCGCATGCGCGAACCGCATAACCTTAGACGTAACTCAAAACGATGACACAGGACCGGGGCCATTATCAGCTGCATTATGCGCAATTCACACATTCTGCGCGTGTACTGGGAGCCACTGCAAGATGCTAAGTGCACCATTCACCTTATTCCCAATCATGTGGGGGCATACAATCCCCCCAGTCTTGTGGGGGTATATAAACCAGATACATATGCGCGAAAATAATATCATATTGACCAGATGTCCAATCTCAGTCAAAAAAGTAATGGAAATATAGTCACAAATTTAATGAGGCATTCCAGAGGATCCTGGCTCAGTAAACCCTGTCCACATCACACACTCATAGACCAAAAAGAAAGTAACAGTGTTCTACACCTGAAACAACAATTAAAAATAGTCCCAATTTTACACTGGCAACTTGATCATGTCACATTTTATCATCATCAGTAATAATGTCCATTTACCAACAAAAAATGGAGGGGTCAGGGCAACTGGAGAAGGGGGAGGTACCAAGGATATCAGAATCAAGGGTACAGAACCCAGGTGGAGACAGATACCCCAAAATCCTCAGCATCATCTGTATCGGCCTCGTCTACCTCTTCCTCTTTTTTAGAACAAACGAATATGAATACATACAATCTGAGGAGTGGGGGAGAGTATCGAGCAAAAGAGAGAACAACCACATAAGAGAGTATGATATGCAAATTATCAATTTATCCAAATACCAGCTATCTGAGATTGAGGAAAAGGTACTAAGGACTGGCTTGTCCTTTGTCCCTACGACAAAGTTTGATGCCTTTAGTTGGGTCAAGGATGTGAATTTATTTGTTAGGAAGTTGAAATGGAGGAAGTATTTTTCTATGTCTGACAAGAAGAGATGCTCTGAACTTGGGGTTACACCCGATATGTTAGAAGATCTGGACATATTAGTCGAGCTGGAAAATGAGGGGACTAGAACTCAAGGTGAAGGTCCTTTCACGGACTTGAGAAATAAAAGTAAAAAATTCCCCCCCATGGGAGATTATACAGCCATCGATATCTTCTGTAAAATGGTGACAGATAAGATTAGAAGGATCCATCCTAAGAGAAATGCTTCCTTACCTAACCTGACTGAACTTGAGAGAAATGCTCTACAGTCCCTTGAATCTAATAAATTAGTGGTAATTAAACCCTCCGACAAAGGAGGAAACGTGGTACTTATGGACCACGATACATACACAAGAATGTGTGAGGTCCTGATAAAGGATAGATCTAGCTATGAATATTTAAGGGACAACCCAACAGGTGTTTATCAAGAACAACTGAAAGAAATTTTGTCTAGGGCCAAGGACAACAAAATTATATCTTCAACTGAATTTGAATTCCTCTATCCCAGATTCCCAAAGATTGCAACATTCTATGCTCTACCTAAAGTCCACAAGGGGACGAACCCTATTAAGGGGAGACCAATTGTGTCGGGCATCAACTCCCTTACCCAGAATTGTAGCACATATGTGGACCGCGTCCTTAGATCCTTTGTTACCTCGTTACCTTCGTATATTAGGGACACCCTGGATCTATTAACCAAACTGGAAGGGATTATACTTGATGATTATATGATTCTTACGTCTATTGATGTTGAATCATTATATACTAGTATTCCACACTCCGCCGGATTATCTGCAGTAGAGTATTTCCTTAAAACACGAGGGAACCAGTTTGAGGCCCATAATAAGTTCATATTGGAGCTTATGGAATTTATTCTCACCAGGAACATCTTTCTTTTTGGATCCAAATTCTACCACCAGCTCAGGGGCACAGCAATGGGGAGCCCTTGTGCCCCCACGTATGCCAACCTGCTCCTGGGCTGGTGGTGAGAATACGGTAGTATTTGGTGACGAGGTTACTGAGTGGTCCCCCCGGATAGTTTTCTGGGGGAGATACATCGACGATGTATTTATTATCTGGTCTGGAAGTGCTCAGTCTTTTGAAGATTTTGTAAGACGACTTAACATTAACAATCTGGGGTTGAAATTTACATGTGAAGTTGGCATTGATAAAATATCCTTTTTGGATATTTTTATCAAAAAGGGGGCAGATGGCCTGCTGGACACCACACTTTTTAGGAAGCCAAGCGCTACCAATAGTTTTTTGAGATGGGAAAGCCATCATCCCTTGAGTCTGAGAAAAGGAATCCCAAAGGGACAATTTTTGCGTGTACGCAGAAATTGTTCGAATGAGGAGGAATTTAATAGGCAAGCAGTACAACTTGGTAAGCGGTTCTCTGATCGGGGATACCCGAAAAAGACTATTGATGTGGCTTTTTCCCAAGCGGCCCGGATTGATAGACATAGTCTGCTGAATGTGACCAAAAAGAAGGAGGTAGATAATAAGACGCGCCTCATTGCAACATATGACGATCAGCACTCCCAAGTAATGAGGATCTTGAGGAATCATTGGGGTATCCTCAGACAAGATAAAGAACTAGAGGATACTATTCACTCTTTTCCCTCGGTCACATTTAGAAGGGGCTGTAACATCCGTGACCGCTTGGTTAAAAGCCACTATGTTCCTCCAGATTTGGGTGGGACTAGTTGGCTGACACAAAGGGAACATGGTACTTTTAAGTGCCGCTCCTGCAAATTTTGCAATTATATTGATTCATCTAAAGAATTCAAAAGTGTGACAACTGGCAGGGTATATAAGAATCGTACTTTTGCGAACTGTCGTACCCAGGGGGTCATATACCTCTTCACTTGCAGCTGCCCGAAAAACTATGTGGGTAAAACAAAACGACAGCTGCGAGTTAGAATAGGAGAACATCTGGGGGATATTCGTAACAAAAGGGATACGCCAATAGCCAGGCACATGAATGAAGAGCATGGTGGTAGATACGATGATGTGAGGTTTAAATCAATTGAATCTGTCCCAGAACCAGAGAGGAAAGGGGACTGGGACAAGATCTTACTACAAAGAGAGGCTAGGTGGATTTTTTGGCTGGAGTCCGTGCATCCGAAAGGCTTGAATGAACACATTAGCTACACTTGCTTTATCTAATTTGATAAAAGTATTTCCTACCATTTCCTAATATACTTGGCCTGTAGTAGGCCTGATTGAAATTATTGTCCACCAAAATTTGTTGGTAAATGGACATTATTACTGATGATGATAAAATGTGACATGATCAAGTTGCCAGTGTAAAATTGGGACTATTTTTAATTGTTGTTTCAGGTGTAGAACACTGTTACTTTCTTTTTGGTCTATGAGTGTGTGATGTGGACAGGGTTTACTGAGCCAGGATCCTCTGGAATGCCTCATTAAATTTGTGACTATATTTCCATTACTTTTTTGACTGAGATTGGACATCTGGTCAATATGATATTATTTTCGCGCATATGTATCTGGTTTATATACCCCCACAAGACTGGGGGGATTGTATGCCCCCACATGATTGGGAATAAGGTGAATGGTGCACTTAGCATCTTGCAGTGGCTCCCAGCACACGCGCAGAATGTGTGAATTGCGCATAATGCAGCTGATAATGGCCCCGGTCCTGTGTCATCGTTTTGAGTTACGTCTAAGGTTATGCGGTTCGCGCATGCGCATTGACTAGGAACGTTTTACTTGCGGTACCATTCCTACTAGCCATGGGTCCGGGGGAATGCCTTCTTGGTTGCGTTCCCCGGAAATGACGTTGGGGGAATAGCTGAATAACTACATTAGGGACCGCCTTGAATTGCGCTATGCGCATGGGCGACTTGCGCATGCGCAATGGCTGGGAACGCCTGGCTATGTGGCACCATTCTTACTGGCCATGTATCTGGGTGCATGCTTTTTTGGTTGCGCTCCCCGGAAATGATGTTGGGGGAGTGGCTGAAAGGTGGAATTTTTCGGCGCGAAACGGGACATTTAAAAACCGGCTGGGGCAGCTAGGATTCAAGCTGACACCCGCACTGGATACATATCGTGACCCAGGTGATACCAACTGACCAGGTATTTCAACTAGCTATTCTGTTGTTTGATTCTTATACTGTTAATTGTTAATGTGGGAGATCTAAGCCAGGTTATACCTCTCCCTTTAGACACTGCGGAGGTGTTGTGCTCCTTCCAGGATCAGGATTTTCCTGAGGTATGTGTAGCAACCTCCGATGGGGCATAAGGTTACTTCTTCCTGTACTGATGGCCTCTGAGATGGGGTATTGGTGTATTTATGTTTTTTATACCATATATTTAAGTGGATATATTTGTAATTCTTTCAAGGGATTTTCTATGGACCTAAGTGTCACTACATATGCAAGTGAGCCTGCATTGCGGGATGTGTCCTCTGATGTGAAGACATCCGCCTTGATACATTTGGAGGAGGTTTCTTCACTAATTGTGAAAATCTTTTTGTATTGATCCACTGTTACTGGTCAGTATACGTTTTGTGCTGTCTATCCATCTCCTTTTTTGGTGTCCTTTATATCATATATGCATGTGGGTATATATCTGCTTTGTCCTCAGGGGATATTTGTCCTACGGACAAGAGTACTATTACACGCATATGTGAGTCTGCACTGCTGGATATATCCGAAGGTGTGAATATTTCTACTCTGATTTGGACCAGGTATTGGGTTTGGGAGTATTTTACCCTTGCCCCCTTGAAATAGACACGGAAATATGACATATGTCTCGTGCTGAATATTCTCTGCAGGCCACATACATGACTGCGCCTGGACTCTTTGGATTGCCTTCAGATAGAGTGAGGGATATATATATATATACCTTTGGTCCGATTTATAACAGGTAGATATACTCTTTTATATATGCCTGGTTGGACATGTCCTGTGGACCTGCTTTTGTGTACTCACAGATGTAAATATTGTCTGTATTGTTTGCATTACTAGATATCCCAGTCTGGTTACATTCCTGGAGGAGGTTTCTTCACTAACTGTGAAAATTCCTTTGGTATTGATCCACCACTACTGGTCAGTATTGATTATTTTGTTTGTCCATGCTCTCTCTAGGTGACTATGGCCCTTGTGAGTTGGTAACAGTGTTTTTATCTTATTTTAATTATGTTTTTGTTCTAGGTTGTAGCTGTGCTATAAATGTCAAGGATCTATGCTGCCATACCCCTGATGAGCCCTAATTTGATTTAAAGGGCGAAACGCGTAGGGTGCATCCTGGACAAATGCAACAATTGTTTTTATGATCCTTCTTCTCTTGACAAATAGTCGACTGAGTCAGCGCCTCCCCTATATATAGATTAATGACACCCATTGACAGAGAATTCTTTGACTGAACCAGGATGTCATATATTGTCTATATGGGCTTTTGGGTGTTTCACCTTACCCACTTTTGAATTAGGGCACACGGTGTTCTTTCAGTGCAAGTGAAGGGCCTGCTTAGGACTCAAGCCGACGAGGAACAGGGGCGTCAGTATACTTTAGGACGCCGACCCCTGTATGATAGGAAGGGTGAGGAGTAGTATGTATTGATTCTCACCTCTCTTCTCATGTGTATTATTTTTTAACATGTGTACCTTGTTTATGGCATATATGTAATAAAATTGTTTGTGGGTAATTTTGAGTTTTCGGTTTTTGGTCTAATATAATTACCTTGATATCGATTTCGGTGTTTGGTTAAAATCAATCTAGTTCTGCCACCAGAGTTCTAAAAGCAATGGCATAAGAACTAGTGGATAACGAACCCTGAGACAGAGCTAACAGTCTCAGGACCGCATCATGGGTAATCTGCGGACCCATGAATACCGCCTTAAGAGCATCAAGAAAGTCTTGATGTCTCAGAGTAACCACATCAGAGCGCGCCCATAGGGGATTCGCCCATTCTAAGGCTTTGTCCTGAAGTAAGGAGATGATAAAGCCTACTCTGGACCTCTCCGTAGAGAAGCGAGAAGAGTTGACCTCTAGGTGTATCTGACACTGACTAATGAAACCACGACATGATCTGGCATCGCCAGAATATCTGTTTGGCAGAGCAAGTCGATGATCATGTGCAGATGTCACCATGGTCTGAGGTTTATCCTCTATGCTCTTGAGCCGCGACTCAAGTACTTGTATGTAACGGTGTCACTGCTGATATTCTGCCATAACTGCCAGACCCTTGGCTCAGTCCTAATGTTACGGGGGGGCTGTCTGATAAAAAAAACCTAAAGGAATATCAGACAGTCAGGGTCCACCGTGCAAAGACTCTGCTGCAGACTATGGCAGAGTGCAATACCTCTGTTAAACTCACAGAGGAATATAATTAGTAAATAAGGCAATTCCTCCCTTACTTGGAGGGTGTGTGGAATGATCTCTGTTAATGATCACAGAGACAAAAGCAGTGAGTGTGAAATGGCACCTACCTAGGTCTGTTCCTCTAGTGGTGCCAGGAGACGGACAGCAGCGTAAGCCGCACAAAGCTCCTACCTGCGTTCGCTCCACTAGTGTGCGAGGACACGAACCACTAGATACGGCACCTGCCTAGGTCCGCTCTTCTAGTGGTGCAAAAGAGACGGACAGCAGCATAAGCCGCACAAAGCTCCTACCTCTGTTCGCTCCCCTAGTGTGCGAGGATACGAACAACTGCCAGACGCAGTATAAGGAACATTACCCTAGCGGCAATGTCCACCTACGAGTAGAATCACAAGGCCCAGCCGGACCATGTACCTCAGGCACCTGCCTATGTCCGCTCCACTAAGAGGTAAGGATACGGACTCCAGCCGAAGCTGTAAGGTATAAGAACGCTACCCTGCCGGTAGCGCTCACCTAACATAGACAGAGAGATGCCTAGAGGGACGTGCACAGGGCGTCTACCCTCATGCATGAACCAAGAGGACTGAGCGCCGGGCGGCGTGCATCAGGGTCTTATATATACTCTGTGCCTCATCCAAGATGCAGGACACCAGAGCCAATCCGCTGCCAGAATGACAGCAATGACGTCACGCTGGGCTATCACCGAGCAAAGCGTCACAAGCACATGACCAGCGACCAATCGGCATAGAAAGTGTCAGAGACATGTGACCACGTGTCACAAGCACATGACCAGCGGCCAATCAGCTTAGAAGGTGTCAGAGACATGTGACCTCGTGTCAGTGATGATGTCACCCGCACATGTGCAATGGCTCCAAGATAGGACTTAGTCTCCTCCAGCGCTCGCACATGTGCAGTAGCAAGAAATCCGAAGATAGTCTCCAGAGCCACAGCAACCGTAACAGGGAGGTTATCCTGTTATGCGCCGGGATGTTCCTGCCTTGCATGAGGTGCCCTCGCATGCTGAGGTCTCCCATTCTGGGTCAGCCACAGAGAGTGCTGCATAGCCTAAGCACTGGTTACAGCGTCTGGCTCACCGATGTGTTCAGCACTTCGCTACTTGGTACCCTTCTGCTATGTCCCAAGTATCACATGCACGTGGCATGGTAGTGTCTGATTGGTACTGTGAAATCAGCAGGCTTGACGATGCGCCGCATTGTGATTGGCCGGCGGGTGATATAATCACTGACATGTCACATCCGGATTGGTTGGCGGGACATCTGTGACATCACCACTGACGTGGCGTTCTCCAATTGGTCAGCGGGTGACGTCGGCATTGACCGAGCGTCCATGTTGGAGGTGGAGCTAAGGTTTTAAAAGACCCCTGATGGCACACATGGGTGCGCAGTCATCAAACTCCATGCTAGCACAAGGTTGCTTCAGCATAGTCTCCTTCTCGGTGGTGAATTGAGTCTTAGGCAGGCGTCAGGCGTTAGGACCTCACTACGTCTGGTGTGTGTGTTCTGTAGAAAGCTCACCTAGGGGCACACCAGACAGGCTTGTGCTTGCCTGTATAGGGCAAGTGACCAGTTCTAATGACAGTCCAGTTATCCGCCCTGGTGTTTGGCAGTGTGGTGGGAACACTGTTAGTTTATCCTCTCCATACAGTGTATGTGGGTTATTGGCCTCTGTGAAGTCACTGAGGTTTCTGGTAGTACCTTGGTCACTGCTGTGCTGCCTTTCAGTGGCTAAGGTAGCACCAGATCCTGTTCTCATGTGAGTCTAACAGGAGTGCAAGGGTGCTTGCCCTCCTCTCTGAGTGTTTAAGTTCCACTCAGGAGTCTGCTTTCGCATTAGTTCCCATTTATACCTCTGTACAGTTAAGAGAGGTATCTGTTGTATCCTGAGTTCTGTGTGACAGGTAACGCAGCCCAAGTTATCCACCCCTGGTGTTCACTGTTGTGCATCTGTCTCGCCCCCAAGCTATCAGCTACAGGTTACATCACTGCATGGTGGACCCCGACTGACGGTTTGAGTATCCTTCCATCTTTATCTCAACCTGTCAGCCTTCCCGTAACATTACCCCACCTAAGTAATTACTTTCCATCCAGTCGTCACCTGCCCTGAAGACAATCAGTGGCCTCAGCAGTCAGAAGACAAAAGGACCACAGTTCTGGGATTCTGACCACTAGAGTGCTCGGTGTAGTCCAAAAGAAAAGACAATAATGGTGTGCATTGAGACCATCACTCAAATCAAAGGGGGAACTCTAGAGAAAAAAAGGGGGAAGGTATGGACTCGGCACAATTTCCTTAAAAATATCTTAAGTCCTTTATTAATAATCTTCTTAAAATGTCAGCCAAAACACATGCACAAGGATATCGTACAGGGAAAAACTTTCAAAAAAGCGTTTCAGACGTGGTAATAAAAGCAAGTCCTTAATCATAAGTTTAAACTTATAAACTTATGATTAAGGACTTACTTGCTTTTATTACCACGTCCGAAATGCGTTAAGTTTTTCCCTGTACGATATCCTTGTGCATGCGTATTGGCTGACTTTTTAAGAAGATTATTAATAAAGGACTTAAGATATTTTTAAGGAAATTGTGCCGAGTCCATACCTTCCCCCTTTTTTTCTCCTGCATTATACTGGCATGGACTGACCGGGGGACTCTCAGCACCCAACTGATGGATATAGCAGTGGATGACAGGTGAGCTGTTAACCCTTTTCCGGAACTCTAGAGAGCTGCTCTTGGGATTTTTGGGTCTTATCGTAATGTGACCCGCAGAGATCAGAAACTTACCACCTATCCTGTGGCTCAATGATAAGTTCTTATGATAGGGAACTGGCCACAGACATATTCATCCACTTGTCACGGAAAGGGCACAACCAGATAGAGATATACAAGGAAAGGAAGAGCCCGGACTGCTGACCCGAAGGGGCTTAAGGGAGGGCTACATGACTAGGAGGGATGCCAGGCCATAGGGTTAATAAGGGGTTAATGGAGAAAGTCAGTTTGGGCGCGAAATTTGGGGGTGGTGCTAAGGGGCAGTTAGGATCAGGGGTCAGTGTGATTGGTCAGGGGGTGGTGGCTATAGGGGGTCGTATATAGGGCAGGTCAGAGGGGGGTGGGCCATTCCTACCTGGACGTGACTGGAATCGTTGTGGCTGGATCCCGAAGATGGAGGACTTCATGGCACAGATGAAGAGGATGGCGGAGCAGCGTGGACAGCGTTGGATGGACGAGCAGCTCCAGCGATGGTCCGGCGTCGGCGAGGAAGATGGGACCCCCCTGCCTCCGAAGCGGCAGCGAAGAACTCGGCCCCCAGAGCGCCTCAGCCCGGAGATGACGCCGAGGAGCCGGCGGCGGAGACGGAGCCCGAGTGGATGTGCGGCGGTGGATCCGGGAGCCGGGACGTCGCGAGGCCCCGGCCGGAAGTCGGGCCGCGGGCGCGAAGGCAACGGGGCGGTGAGCGACACGGCCGGCCTCCCCTCCTCTTCCGGGTCGCGGCGCACGGCAGTGACGCGCGCGTCGCGGCCGCGTGACCCGGCGCGGTCACCTGACCCGGCGCGGTCACCTGACCCGGCGCGGTCACGGGGCCCGCTGCGCTCGCGTGACCCGGCGTCCCCCTGTGCTCCGGCAGCCTCACCTGACCGAGCGCGCTCACCTGACCCGCCGCGGTCACGTGGGGCGGCGCGGTCATGTGGGGCGGCGCGGTCACGTGGGGCGGCGCGATCACGTGGGGCAGCGCGGTCACGTGGGGCGGCGATGTCACCTGACCGGGCGCTGTCACCTGACCGTGCGCGGTCATGTGACCCCGCGTACTCACCCGTCCCGCCGCGTCCTCGCGATCCGGCAGGCTCGCCTGACCCGGTGCGGTCACCTGACCCGCCGCGGTCACGTGGGCCGGCGCGGTCGCGTGGGTCGGCGGGGTCGCGTGGTTCGGCGGGGTCGTATGAGCCAGCGGGGTCATGGGGGCCAGCTGGGTTGCGTGGGCCAGCGGGATCGCGGGGCGCAGATGAGGCCACAGTGGCGGCGGCGGCAAGGTCTAGGAGCAGAGCGGGGCCCATGCAGGAGCATGGGGTCCCAGTGGCGGCGGGGGAGTCCGTACGGAGACGGCCCGGATCAGCGGGGCCCGGCCTGGGATCGCAGCGGAGGGACAACGATGGGACGGCGTCGGGATCAGCTGGAGCACGCGGGGATGCCGGACGGCATGCCCCAGGCGGCGTTTATGTGGCGGAGCCAGCGTCTGGATCGTCGCGGAGGATGGATGGTGCTGCGGGCGGACGGGGCCTAAGGTCGAGTCTGCCGGACGGCGGGCTCCCTGGGCCTGGGTCCAGTGAGGACGAGGAGGCAACCCTGGAGGAGGACGTCGCGGAGGACGGCAACGGGGACCAGATCGTGGAGGTCGGCGAGGCGGCTGGAGTGCGACGCGGAGAACATGTGACGGCTGTTTCGGGATCTTCTCGGAGTCAGCCTGGTAAGACCACGGTTTCTTCTATTTCTCGTGCACCTGGTTTGGCTATGGATGGTGTTTCTGGTGATACGGATGGCGTGCAGGGCGTGAATGTGGTTGGTGGTACGGGTGGTTTACTTGGTGGCCCGAGTGGCGGGCGGGTCGTGAATGTGGTGACGGGTGACGGCAGTGTGGCATCCGAGTTGTTGAGGTTGGTTAGGGGTTTGTTCGCCCCTGTGGGGGGCCCTAGCTTGGTGTGGCAGGGAGCGACGGGGCAGGAGGTTGCGACTCCTGCGGTTGGAGGGGTTGCTAGTGGCAATGCGGTTGGTGAGCCGGTGGTGGCGGCTCCCGCGGCCCCAGCTGCGGCTCCCGCTGCCGCAGCTGCGGCTGCAGTGGACATTGTTTGATTGGATGACAAGGCGAGAGGGGAAGTGTATGTTTGCTTTGATGGCCCGTTGGGGGCGCATCTGAAGCAGGAGACCAGGGAAAAAATATGGAAGGATGAATATGTTGAAATATTCTCATTGCTTCCGTTGGAAAAGTTTAATCTGGATCGGGTTAAACCGGATGAGAGCAAAAAGGACGAGGAAGAACGGCGGCGTTATCGCCTTATTCCCCGCACTTTTCAGAACTGGTTGCAGGCCTTTGTGATACTGGCCGGTGTGGTGGGGGAAAAGGCTCCGGATAACTGTACAGCGCTTTTCTGTTATCTGGATTCTATCTGTGAGGCGTATAGGACCTATGGGGGGACTGCTTGGCTAAGATATGACGAGCAGTTTCGCCAGAGGAAGGCGGTCAGACCCAGTTTACGGTGGGACCACAAAGAAATTAGTCTATGGATGCGGCTGATGGCTGCGCCGAAGTCGGCATCACAGTCCTTTCCAGGGGGCACCGGCGGGGGATCATTTGGCACCTCGTCGGGGTCCAAAAAGGGTGTTTGCTGGCAGTTTAATGAGAAGGAATGCCGGTTTGGGTCTTCCTGCCGATTCAAGCACGAGTGTTCGGGCTGTGGTGGCGCCCACAGTCACCTTAAGTGCTTCCGGAAGGGAAAAGGAAAGGCCGCGGAGTCTTCGTCAAAAAGGGAGGACCCCGGTGAGGGTAGATCGGATGGCGCCGTTTCTAAGTAGATACCCGGACCGGGGATCGGCGGAATTGTTGAGTGACGGTTTTAGTTTTGGTTTCAAGATACCGTCAGTGGTTAAGACGGGAGAGATTCGTTTAAAAAATTTGCAGTCGACGCGCCTACATGGTGAGGTTGTTGCGGATAAGTTACGGAAGGAGGTGGAGCTAGGACGGATGGCGGGGCCTTTTGATGCCCCTCCATTGCCGGACTTGGTTGTGTCCCCGTTGGGGTTGGTCCCAAAAAAAGGAACCTAACAAGTTCCGGCTCATCCACCATTTGTCCTATCCTACTGGCCGGTCGGTGAACGATGGTATTGATCCTGAGCTGGTTTCGTTTCGTATGTCCGTTTTGATAAGGCTGTGGAATGGTTAAGGAAGTTGGGCTGTGGTTCGCTGTTGGCGAAAACGGATATAGAAGCGGCCTTCCGCCTGTTGCCGGTGCACCCGGACAGTTTTCACCTGTTGGGGTGTTGGTGGGAGGACAAGTTTTATGTAGATTGTTGTTTGCCTATGGGCTGTTCAATTTCATGTTCTTATTTTGAGAAGTTTAGTTGTTTCTTGGAATGGGTAATTAAGGAGGAGGCGGGTCTAGATTCAGTGTTGCATTACTTGGACGACTTCTTGTGCATGGGGCCTGCGGGATCCTCGCAGTGTTCCCTTTTGCTTCGGACAGTGGAGCAGGTTGCTCGCCGGTTTGGCGTTCCGT
The DNA here is from genome assembly GCF_048569485.1 of Anomaloglossus baeobatrachus. NCBI lineage: Eukaryota > Metazoa > Chordata > Amphibia > Anura > Aromobatidae > Anomaloglossus > Anomaloglossus baeobatrachus. The sequence continues at coordinate 102,527,671 of NC_134362.1, forward strand.
TGGCGCCGGAGAAGACGGAGGGTCCGGTTACGGTTTTGAAATTCCTGGGTATCGAGCTGGATACGGTTGCCATGGAGTGCCGCTTGCCGGAGGACAAGCTGGTGGATTTGAGGCGTTGTGTTCAAGGGGCCATTGAGGCCAAGAAGATTCGTTTACGGGACTTGCAGTCCCTGTTGGGGAAGTTGAATTTTGCGTGTAGAATATTGCCGATGGGGAGAGTTTTTTCCCGTCGCTTGGCTCAAGCCACCACCGGTGTGTTGCACCCTTTGCATTTTGTGCGTTTGAAGGTGGAGCATAAGGCGGACCTGAGAGTGTGGTCCCGTTTTTTGCAGCTGTACAATGGACGGTCATTGTGGCTTCGTGAGGTGGTGTCAAATGAGGAGTTGGTGCTGTATACGGACGCGGCGGGATCCAGTGGATTTGGCGCATATTTTGGGGGGAGATGGTGTGTCGGCAGGTGGCCTGATTCGTGGCGGGTTTGCGGTCTGACTAGGAATTTGGCCCTGTTGGAACTTTTCCCTATTGTCGTGGCCTTAGAGGTTTGGGGACAGGATTTGAAAGACAGGAAGGTGCGTTTCATGTGTGACAACCTGGGGGTGGTTCAGTGTGTTAACAAGCTGACAGCTGATTCCCCCCCGGTAGTGGACCTCTTGCGTCACTTGGTGCTGAAATGTCTGGAGTTGAACTTGTGGGTCTGCGCTGTACATGTGCCGGGGGTGCTGAATTCTGTGGCTGATGCTTTATCTCGCTTCCAGTGGGACCGCTTTCGAATGCTGGCGCCGGACGCGGAGCAGCAGGAGACCGTATGGCCCGTCTGGTTGTGGGACCTGGTTTGCAGCCGGCCTGGGAATTGATCCGACATTCGGTGGCACCCAGTACGTGGCGCAGCTATAATTCAGCGTGGGACCGTTGGCTCGAGTTGGTTGATGAGGTGGGAGGTCATGTATCTGAAGGTGATAGAGTTTATTTAGTTTTGTTTATGTTGGGCAGGGCTAAGGAAGAAGGCCTTTCGTGGTCGGCCGTGGCGGGCAGGTTAGCGGGCATTTCCTTCTTTTTCAAGTTATTGGGCTGGAAGGACGTTACGAAGGATTTCTGGGTGCGCCAGGTGATGAAGGGTTACCGGAGGGCGGGGGCGCGCCGAGACCTTCGGCGCCCGGTATCTTTTGAGCTGCTGGGCAAGCTGTTGTCGGTGTTGCCTCGGGTGTGCTGTTCGGAGTATGAATGCCAGTTGTTCGGGACCGCTTTTGTTTTGGCCTTCTTTGGGGCGTTTAGAATTAGTGAACTGGTGAGCAGAAACACGAGGAGTCACGGAGGTTTGTTGCTGGAGGACGTGGAATGCGGTATGGATGTGGTGCGGTGTTGCTTGAGACGGTCAAAGACGGACCAGCTGGGTAGAGGTCGGATGGTGGAACTATGGGGTGTACCTGGTTTAGCGGAGTGCCCTGTCAGATGGCTGTCGGCGTTTTTAGAGGTGAGGGGAGCTCGCCCGGGGTCCCTTTTGTCCCACCAGGACGGGTCAGCCTTGTCGAGTTACCAATTTGTCTGCATCTTTCGGAGGTGCCTGCAGTGTTGCGGTCTCAACGAGGCTGAGTTCGCGTCGCACTCCTTTCGGATTGGGGCTGCGACTCAGGCGGCTCGTTGGGGTCTGGGCGCGCAGGCTCTCCGTAAGATTGGACGATGGGACTCGGCCAGGTTTCGATCTTACGTCCGGCCGAACTTGTTGTGAGCTATGGGTGGGGAGGGGGGGGGGGGGGTCGGGGGCTGTATTGGTTTGGTAATCATTACCCATTTTCTTCCTTGTGCCCCCCCCCCCTCCCCCTCTCCCCTGTTGTGTTGTCACCTTTTGTTTTGTAGGTTTCCCATTGTTGGTGTGGGTGCTCGGCCACTCATACGTGTATTGGGGGGCGTTCCGTGCGGGAATACGACCGGACGGCCGCCAGTTGGGGGTTCCCAGAGAAAAGGCTACTGTGCGATGGATCGGGGTCAGGGGCATGCTGTGGAGTGAGGTGTTGCCTACCTGGCGCCACCATTCGCAGCTGGACAGAGCACCGGACGTGGTAGTACTACACGCGGGTGGGAATGACCTGGGTCTCCGGGCTTCCAGGGACCTGATACAAGACATAAAATGTGACTGCCTGCGGCTCCTGTCTTCCCACCCGGGTCTAGTAATTGTCTGGTCGGATATGGTTGCGCGGCTGACATGGCGGCACGCCAGGTCGGTGGAGGCAGTAAACAGGGCGCGAAGTAAAGTGAATCGGGAGATTGGGCGGTTCATTTCCCGGGTTGGGGGTGTCTCTGTTCGGCACCCGGAGTTGGAAGCGGCGTCCGCCGACTTGTTGCGCCGGGACGGGGTCCATTTAAATTCGGTGGGAAATGATATTTGGGCCTTAGGGCTGATGGAGGGGCTTGAGAAGGCTTTGTTGGTGTGGGAGGACTCGCGCGCACAAGGGGTCATGCGAGCTCGCGGTGGCGGAAAGGAGGGGGGTGTCTGAAGGTGGGGGTTTGCACAGAGGAGAGGACGGAACCCAGTGCCGGAGCGGGTTACCTCTAGCGGTGCAATTGTTTGGTAAACGGGTCCTTGCTGGGTTGAGTCTCAGCGGGACGTAGTGGGGGCAACATCTGGCTTGGGCTCTCGAGTCGGTGTGTTGCGGCTGAGGGTCAGGAGACAGGCTGATGTTGCAAAGAACATTTTGGTTAACCTTCAGGTACCCCCCCCTTCCTTTTCGGGTTCTTCAATGAAGAGTTGTATTGTTACATGGCTGATGTTTATGTTATGAATAAATGGGGCTGCTGTGGCCTTTATATTCCAACGTCACACAGTGTTTGTGTTTATTTTAGATAAGAACCCTAGGGGGTAGGGTGTTGTTGGGGAAGGTCACAGGCCTTCAGTCAGACATTCCGGAGTCAAGGAAGAGCCCGGACTGCTGACCCGAAGGGGCTTAAGGGAGGGCTACATGACTAGGAGGGATGCCAGGCCATAGGGTTAATAAGGGGTTAATGGAGAAAGTCAGTTTGGGCGCGAAATTTGGGGGTGGTGCTAAGGGGCAGTTAGGATCAGGGGTCAGTGTGATTGGTCAGGGGGTGGTGGCTATAGGGGGTCGTATATAGGGCAGGTCAGAGGGGGGTGGGCCATTCCTACCTGGACGTGACTGGAATCGTTCCCGCCCGCCCGCCCTAATTGTGGATTCGACATCGATGAAGAAAAGAAGGAAGATCGTATTTGTCGCAGCGGCGGAAAGGAGGGGGGTGTCTGAAGGTGGGGGTTTGCACAGAGGAGAGGACGGAACCCAGTGCCGGAGCGGGTTACCTCTAGCGGTGCAATTGTTTGGTAAACGGGTCCTTGCTGGGTTGAGTCTCAGCGGGACGTAGTGGGGGCAACATCTGGCTTGGGCTCTCGAGTCGGTGTGTTGCGGCTGAGGGTCAGGAGACAGGCTGATGTTGCAAAGAACATTTTGGTTAACCTTCAGGTACCCCCCCCTTCCTTTTCGGGTTCTTCAATGAAGAGTTGTATTGTTACATGGCTGATGTTTATGTTATGAATAAATGGGGCTGCTGTGGCCTTTATATTCCAACGTCACACAGTGTTTGTGTTTATTTTAGATAAGAACCCTAGGGGGTAGGGTGTTGTTGGGGAAGGTCACAGGCCTTCAGTCAGACATTCCGGAGTCATGTCTTTCCAGATCACAGAGTAGGTTTTAGCAATGTGGACAAATATTAGCAGACAAAAACTTTTACTTTAAAATTTTCATGATTATGGCCAACATGTTATAGAGAAATGCCAATAGTTGCAATCAGAAGTCTGGATGTAGAGACACCTAAAAAGAAGCTTTGACATTGTTCTGAGTTCAAACCTCTTTGAAGTCTTTTCTTGTATTCAGAGAAATGATGGCTTCAAACAGTCTGATCAGAATGTTAAACTAAAAACCTCATTCAGTTTTGTGCATTTTTCTTAGTATTACATCAATGTATGATTTTTGGACGTGCAGTCAATTTCTGTTTTCTACAGTTCTGGCTTCAGAGAAATGAGTATATAGTGGCATGCAAATGTTTGGGCACCCCCAATCAAAATTACTGTTATTGTGAACAGGTAAGCAAGTTAAAGATAAAATGATCTCTAAAAAGCATAAAGTTAAAGATGACACATTCCCTTTCAATTTTAAACAAAAAAATTATTTTCATCTCTTACATTTTTAAATTACCAAAAATGGAAAATGGTCAGATTCAAAAGTTAGGGCACCCTGCATGGTTAGTACCTAGAAGCACCCCCTTTGGCAAGTGTCAGAGCTTGTAAATGCTTTCTCTAGCAGCCAAGAGTCTTTTAATTCTTGTTTGAGGAATTTTCATCCATTCTTCCTTAGAAAAATCTTCCAGTTCTGTGAGGTACCTGGCCTGTCTTGCATGCACTGCTTTTTTGAGGTCTAGACACAGATATTCAGTGATGTTCAGATCAGAGGACTGTGAGGGTCATTGTAAGACCTTCAGCTTGTGATTTTTGAAGTCGACTATTGTGGATGTTAACGTGTGGTTAAAATCATCCATTTGCAGAAGCCATCTTCTTTTTAACTTCAGCTTTTTTACAGATAATGTTATGTTTTCAGCAATAATTTGTTGATATTTCATAAAAAAAATTGTTTAAAAGAACTGAAGTCCTCAGTGCTTGATACATTTTAATGGCTAACTGAGAAGATGGTAATAATAGCAAGCTTTCGAGACTACAAAGGTCTCTTCTTCAGGCTCAGTATAACACAAAATCTGAAGCGTCACAGATTTTGTGCTATATTGAGCCTGAAGAAGAGACCTGAGTAGTCTGGAAAGCTTGCTATTATTACCATCTTTTCAGTTAGCCATTAAAATGTATCAACCACTGAGGACTCTCAGTTGTTTTATACAATTTTTTTATCGCTACTGGCTAACACGGTACAAAGATATATTTTATTTGATATTTCATTGAATCCATTCTTTCCTCTACCTGTGAATGTTCCGTATGCACATTGGCTGCAACACAACCCAAAAGCATGATTGATCCACCTTCATGCCTAATGGTTGGCGGATTTTCTTTTCCTGAAATTCTGTGCCCTTTTTTCTCCACACATACCTTTGATCATTGTGGCCGAAGAGTTTAACCTCATCAGTCCATAGGACTTGTTTACAAAATGCATCAGGCATGTTTATATGTTTTTTTGCATACTTCTGATGCAAAATGTTTGGGTGTGAATGCAGGAGAGAATTTCTTCTGATGACTCTTCTATGAAGAGGTTTTTTAATCACTCTTCCACAATATACCACAACTGCAGAGTATACGAAATCTTTCTGAAGGTCTTTTGCAGTCAAGCAGGGGGTTCTGATTTGCATCTCTAGCAATCCTACGAGCAGCTCTCACATACATTTTGCAGCTGCTTAGAAGAACCCTGCTGCTTTTTTGGCACAATTTTAGAAGAATCTCGGTTTTTATAAAGCTGTGAAATTTGCACCACCTGGCCTTTGCTAATGATGACAGAGAACAAGCCATAACCCTAATAGGTTAATTAATGTCTGAAACCTTGGTCAGAGTTATCCGAGCACATAATTCTACAAGAGTGTCCAAACTTTTGCATCAGCCCATTTTCCTTACTTTATTGTAATTTTTAAAATGTGAAAGATGAAATTATTATTTTTTTTCTTAAAATACAAAGCATATTTGTCATCTTTAACTTTATGTCTTTTAGAGATAATTTGTGCCAGTTAGGCTGCTTTCACACATCCGGCTTGAGCTCTGCGGCTCAATTCGGCTGTGGAAGCTATGCAACGGATGCGGTGAAAACACCGCATCCTTTGCATAAGTTTTTCCTTTGCGGCCCGTCCGGTTTTTGCCGCTTGCGGCATGCTACTGAGCATGCGCAATGGCAAAAACCGCATGCGGCGGCCGGATGCGGTTATTGCCGCATCGCGCCGCATCCGGCCACCATAGGCATGCATTGAAAAATGCGCCGCATCGGCCGAATGCGGCGCGATGCGGTTTTTTTTTGCCGCCCGAAAAAACGTGCCAGGCAACGTTCCATCCGGCCGCCGCATCGGCTAAATCTGCCGCATGCGGCAAAAACCGGACGGAACGCAAGGCCATGCGGCACAATGCGGCACTAATTAAAGTCTATGCAGGAAAATCGCAACCGGCAGCAAATAAAACCGGTTGCGATTTTCCTGCAAAGTGCCGGATTGTGCCGCATTGCAGAAACCGGAGGTGTGAAAGCAGCTTAAGATATAATTGACTCTTCAACTTGCTTAACTGTTCACAATAACAGTAGTTTTGACTAGAGGTGCCCAAACGTTTGCATGTCACTGAAGGTGTGGTATGTCTTGAGTATCAATGCTCTGGTTTTACAAATTGTAGTTGATGGTGGTGCTTCCATGGCATTTCATAAACTGCTAATCCTTATAGTGCTAAAGCTAGAAAAAAGAAGCACTAATAGCATTTTACCAGATAAGCACACGGTTAATATGTAATAAAATACACTCACCACTTGTGGATGTGAGAGGTCACAACTAGAGATGAGCGAACCGGTCGCGGTTCGGCTCGAGGTCGGTTCGCCGAACGGAGCTCCCGTTCGAGTTCGGTTCGTCGAACGTTCGACGAACCGAACTCGAACTGCATAGGAAACAATGGCAGGCAATCACAAATACATAAAAACACCTAGAAAACACCCTCAAAGGTGTCCAAAAGGTGACAAACAACTCACAACACAATACAAACACATGGGAAAGTGACAAGGACATATACTCATGTGAAAACAAAACAGCGTTACGAGGAAAAAGAGGACGAGACACAGATATAGGCATGGCATGCCCTTCTAAAATCATGTAAAACACTGCAAGGTGACTCCAAGCGGAGTCTCCCTTTTTTCCAAAAATTGGGCCACACAGACACCCCTTCAGTGGCAGCACTTGTGCCCCAGTTGTACACTTCACAGCTAGATATGCATCAAGCACATTCAAAAATACGCCATACTTAACCGTCCCCAGGATGACACCGGGGTAGGTAGCAAAGTCTTTCCTGATCCCAGCTGTATGCATCTTGGATCATTTTTAAAAAACACAGCAAGCAAGGGTTATTCCAAGCGGAGTCTCCCTTTTTTTCCAAAAATTGTGCCCCACACACACCCACCCATTCAGTGGCAGCACTTGTGCCCTAGTTGTACACTTCACAGCTAGATTTGCATCAAGCACATTCAAAATCCACAAGCATTTACTCTCCCCAGGATGACACAGGGGTAGTAAATTCCTGGTGAATCCATGACTTGTTCATTTTGATGAACGTTAGTCTGTCCACATTGTCACTAGACAGACGCGTGCGCTTATCTGTCAGCACACACCCAGCAGCACTGAAGACACGTTCAGAAACAATGCTGGCAGCTGGACACGACAAAATCTCCAAGGCGTAACTGGAGAGCTCTGGCCATTTTTCTAGATTTGAAGCCCAAAATGAGCAAGGCTCCATTTGAAAAGTCATGGCATCGATGTTCATTTGGAGATACTCCTGTATCATCCTCTCCAGCCGTTGACTATGTGTCAGACTTGTTGTCTCTGGTGGCCTTGCAAAGGAGGGTCTAAAAAAATTATGAAAAGATTCCATAAAATTGCTGTTACCAGCACCAGATACAGTCCTACTGGTACGGGTAGTAAAAAGAATCCCAGCACTCGAATGAAAACAAGGGGGAAATTATGCAAAAGTGAATTTATTGATACACTGCAAAAGGAACCTAACCAGAGCAACAGCACCAACGTTTCGGCATAGAGCCTTTCTCAAGGTTGTTGCATCACTGGTCAGAGTAAGGAACCACGGGTCTCGAAGGACAACCGGGGGTTTGCAAATACTGGCAAGGTTCCACACGTTTTTGCAGGGTGTTTTCGTGGGTGAAGGGGTGACAGGATCACGATGTGAGGTGAGAGGACGCCTGCAGAGAGATCCGGGACTGGCATCAGTGGCAGGGGGAATGGCAGCCATTCCCCCTGCCACTGATGCCAGTCCCGGATCTCTCTGCAGGCGTCCTCTCACCTCACATCGTGATCCTGTCACCCCTTCACCCACGAAAACACCCTGCAAAAACGTGTGGAACCTTGCCAGTATTTGCAAACCCCCGGTTGTCCTTCGAGACCCGTGGTTCCTTACTCTGACCAGTGATGCAACAACCTTGAGAAAGGCTCTATGCCGAAACGTTGGTGCTGTTGCTCTGGTTAGGTTCCTTTTGCAGTGTATCAATAAATTCACTTTTGCATAATTTCCCCCTTGTTTTCATTCGAGTGCTGGGATTCTTTTTACTATATGACTCCTTATCCCATTAGCACCTCCAGTATATGTGGTGAAGCCTGTAATTTCTATACATTGATACTACTGGTACGGGTAGACTGTTGAAGATGAAGAGACCGTCCCATGTTTGTCAAGTTACAACTGTGAGATTCACTCCCTACACCTGCACGGTTGTTTGGTGGAAAAGCCGAGCTAAGATCGAGTAACAGCTTCTGCTGATACTCCTGCATACGTGCGTCCCTTTCTATGGCTGGAATTATGTCACAAAATTTGGACTTGTACCGGGGATCTAATAGTGTGGCAAGCCAGTAGTCATCATCACTTCTAATTTTGACAATACGAGGGTCATGTTGGAGGTAGTGCAACAAGAAGGCACTCATGTGTCTTGCGCAGCCATGCGGACCAAGTCCACGCTGTGTTGGTGGCATAGAGGTGCTACCCGTTCTTTCTTCCTCTGACATCTCCCCCCAACCTCTTTCAACTGAAATTTGACCAAGGTCTCCCTCATCCGCTGAGTCTTCCATGTCCATGGACAGTTCGTCCTCCATTTCTTCATGTTCTCCTGCACCTTCCTCAACATTTCGCCTGCTACTTTGCGCCCTTGTTGATCCCTGTCCCCCATGGTCCCATGCCTGCCGCGTTGGTGATGATGAACGTCTGGACCTTGGTGATGTTGTTGTCCCTTGAGCATATGAATCCTCCTGTAGTTCCTCCCCTTCCTGTTGTCCCACCCCCTGACTCAGAATAGTGTTTAGCGTGTGCTCCAGCATGTAAATGACTGGAATTGTCATGCTGACAATGGCATTGTCAGCGCTAAACATATTCGTCGCCATGTCGAAACTGTGCAGAAGGGTGCATAGGTCCTTGATCTGAGACCACTCCATCAGGGTGATCTTCCCACCTCTGCATCTCGTTGGCCCAGGCTATACGTCATGACGTATTGCACCAGGGCTCGGCGGTGCTGCCACAGTCGCTGTAACATGTGGAGAGTCGAATTCCAGCGTGTCGCCACATCGCATTTCAGGTGATGAACCGGCAGGCCGAAAGACTTCTGGAGCGATGCAAGTCGCTCAGCTGCGGCGGTTGAACGGCGGAAGTGAGCAGTTTTCGTGCCCTGGTCAGAAGGCCATCTAGGCTGGGATAGTGTGTTAAAAATTGCTGGACAACAAGGTTCAACACGTGAGCCATACAAGGCACGTGTGTCACCTTGCCCAGGCGAAGGGCCGCACCTAGGTTTGCAGCATTGTCGCACACGGCCTTACCAGGCTGCAGGTTGAGTGGAGACAACCATTTATTAAACTCGGACCGCAGAGCTGACCACAACTCCTCAGCTGTGTGACTCCTATTACCAAGACATGTCAAGCTAAAGACCGCCTGATGCCGTTGCGCTCTGCTGCCAGCATAGTAATGAGGGGTGCGTGATTCCTTCTGCGCAGTGAGAACGCTGGTGGCCTGAGAAGGCAGGCTTGGGGCGGAGGTGGAGGACCCAGATAAGGTGGAGGAGGCAGAAGCAGTGGCGGAACTTGGACAGACAGAGGATTGACACACAAGTCGTGGGGACGGCAAGACTTGTGCAGCAGACCCTTCACCATCTATCACCATAGTTACCCACTGCCCAGTCAGTGACATGTAACGTCCCTGTCCATGCTTACTGGTCCAAGTATCGGTGGTGAAATGCACCCGTTCACACACAGAGTTTCTCAAGGAAGCGGTGATGTTGTGTGCGATATGCTGGTGTAGCGCGGGCACACCTTTCTTAGAGAAGTAGTGGCAACTAGGCATCTGGTACTGGGGCACAGTGACAGACATAAGGTCTCTAAAATCCTGTGTGTCCCCTAGGTGGAAAGGCAGCATTTCGGTAGCCAAGAGCTTACAGAGGGATAGAGTCAACCTCTTAGCTTTGTCATGGGTCGCAGGAAATGGCCTTTTATTTGACCACATCTGAGGGACAGAGATCTGGCTGCTATGTGTAGACGGTGTTGAGTAGGGTGTCCCTGGAAAAATGCAGGTTTGTGAGGAAAATGCAGGCGGAGACATGATGTTGCCTTCATCCAACGTTGGTGCTATCGATGTCTGAGAGAGCTGTACACACTCACTTGTTTCCCCTTCCAGTGGTGGAAGTTGTGCGTGGAAAACCAGGTGTGACAGCTGTCCCCACAGTCCTAGAAAATGAAAAGCGCGTGGATGCACTGGAAGGGGCAGGCCGTGGATGGTTCGCTCCGCTAGGCCGCATTGCAGCACGGTGAACTTCCCACTGGGACCTATGATATTTATTCATGTGACGATTCATGGAAGAAGTTGTCAAACTGCTGAGGTTTTGACCTCTACTAACAGAATCACGACAAATTTTACACATCACATAATTTGGGCGATCTTTTTCTATGTCAAAAAAGGACCAGGCTAGGCAAGGCTTAGAGGGCATGCGACCTGCTGAGCCCCCCCGACTAGTGCTCAGAGGCAGAGTGGTGGCTGATGATGCAGTTGTAGACGTGCTACCAGTGCTCCGACTCTGTCCAGGAAGGCGCAAGGTAACTTCGTCGTCGGTTGCATCCTCCTCCACCGCCTCTGTTGACCTCCTCGAGTGCCTGACTGGGGGTTGACAGTAGGTGGGATCTAGAACTTCATCATCAATTGTTGTGTTTGCACTCCCCTCCCCCTCAGACCAAGCCTCTTCTTGCCCTGACCGAATATTTAAGTTGTCATCCCAATCTGGTATCTGCGTCTCATCGTCATCAGTATGTTCCTCATTGTCTATAACCACAGGTGTTACAGCTTGTGACAAAGGGTCAACATTATGCTCAGAAACTTGGTCCTCACGGCCTGAATCAGAGTCACAAAGGTTCTGGGCATCACTGCAGACTATTTCCTGGTCTGTACTCACTGTAGCTTGGGAGCAGACCTCTGATTGCCAGGCTATAGTGTGACTGAACAGCTCTGCAGACTCAGCCATCTCAGTTCCACCATACTGTGCAGGGCTGATGGAGACTTCAGAGCTGGGAGAAAGCAAGTTTGATTGGGATGACAACTCAGAGGACTGGTGTTTTTTGGATGCGGTACTTGAGGTGGCTGAGGGCACTTGTTGGACCACTTGAGATCCATTCAAGCATTTTCATTTTTTGGCCATCATCTACCTTTGTTCCTGTTGTTCGTGTCCGTAAAAAAGGGAGCACATCGGATTGTCCACGGTAAGTAGTAGACATCTTACTTTTGCTGGTAGATGGTCTATCTTCAGCAGATGATAATGGAGCTTTGCCACCTTCCCCACGGACAAACCCTTTTTTTCCTTTTCCACCACGTCTCGTCCCCTTTCCACCAGCATCTGTCATTTTGCCACTCATGTTGATTGCGACAAGATTGTGCACTGAAAATGTGGTAGTAAAAATTGAGAGGTGGTGTAGATTGCAGCGGTGGTCTAGCTTTATTAACAGCAGAATAATAAAGAATAAATATCCCTGACAATGCAACTACGGCCCTTAAACTGGCAGCATCAATTGCTAGTATAATGGCTTAGTTATAATGAGTTTGAGTGTGCAATGCAGCCAGACGTGCTGCAAATATCTTTGCACTACTGGGACTATACAGAAGTCCAATAGCCACGTTTAGGATGCCACTAAGTTCACTCAGTGCTTGCTAGTATAATGGCTTAGTTATAATGAGTTTGAGTGTGCAATGCAGGCAGACGTGCTGCAAATATGTGTGCACTACTGGGACTATACAGAAGTCCAATAGCCACGTTTAGGATGCCACTAAGTTCACTCAGTGTTTGCTAGTATAATGGCTTAGTTATAATGAGTTTGAGTGTGCAATGCAGCCAGACGTGCTGCAAATATCTTTGCACTACTGGGACTATGCAGAAGTCCAATAGCCACGTTTAGGATGCCACTAAGTTCACTCAGTGTTTGCTAGTATAATGGCTTAGTTATAATGAGTTTGAGTGTGCAATGCAGGCAGACGTGCTGCAAATATCTGTGCACTACTGGGACTATACAGAAGTCCAATAGCCACGTTTAGGATGCCACTAAGTTCACTCAGTGTTTGCTAGTATAATGGCTTAGTAACAATGAGTTGGAGTGTGCAAAGGGCAGGAGGGTATAGTGGCAGGGTTGTGGGTCTCTGGGTAGAGGAAAGGAAGCCTGCCTTTCTGTCCCTCCTAATGGGGAAATGCAGCGAGGAAATCCCTGACCTTAGCTACACAGACGCTGTCATCTTGTGTAGCTGTTAAACTCTGTTTTCAGGACCTGTCACCTATGGCTCTGACCCTGCCGGTATGAGCCCTTAAAAGGACTGATAGAAAGTGCTATCCCTATGCTGTCCAGCGCTGTGTATGGAGCGTATACAGCTGTATCGGTGATAGGAGCTGCGCCAGTGATGTCTGAAAACCAAGGACGCAGAAGAGATAATGGCGTCCGGACGGGCAGATACTCGTTTTTATAATGCAGGGACATGTGACATGGACATCCTATCACACATGCCGTTGCTTCTCTGGCTAAAAGTCCACTTAGCTGTGTGTGTGTCTGGGATTGGCTGACATGCTGGCCCTCCCCACTACAAGCGCGCGCTTAGGGAAGGAAGACAAGGAAAAAAAAAAAAAAATGGCGATCGCCATTATCCAAACACCAGTGATCTGAATGCGCTGTTCCCGCACACTAGACACTGAAATGTCATAATAGTGTGAGTCACAGAGTGACTTACACTATTACAGCGGAAAGCCAGCTAGGAATTAGCTGGGTTTTTTGCTGCTAGAACCGTTCTCGAATGTATCTAGAACTATCGAGCTTTTGCAAAAAAGCTCGAGTTCTAGTTCGATCTAGAACACCCCCCAAAATCACTCGAGCCGCGAACTGGAGAACCACGAACCGCGAACCGCGCTCAACTCTAGTCACAACCACCATAGATAGCATGAGATAATGGCGGCTGCCGCGGTCCCACATGGTTCAGACTTCAAAGTGGAGGGGAAGGAGGGGTAAAATCCGCGCAATCCGTCAAAGAATGCAGAAGAGATGTTGATAAATTAATCAATCTTTTATTCCATCGGTCTACGCGTTTCAAGGTGTATAACCTCTTCTTCAGGACCAGAATATCAAAAATGTACAGAGAGATGTAGCCCTTATATACATATGGTAACTAAAAGGACCGCCTTCTAACACTTTGAAAAAAATCAGCGGGTAAATTAAAAAACATCTGCATGCATGATACAGCGTTTTTACAATACTTTGTAAAATGTTCATATAATGGTCACAGTATTTACTTGCATTAAAACTGATTAATACATGGGTTATTAAGTATATATAAAAATATAAAAGTATGGATAAGCATTTTTTGTCCCTATATGTATACCTAATGATGTTAAAAGTTTTTTTATGTATAAAATTATAAATACTGTATAAAAGTATGTATTGGGTAAACCGGGAATAAAACTAATAAAAAATATATGGGTTTTATCATAAAAAATTGTGTATTATAATTTTTATTTTATTTGATAAAATTAAAGAAGTTAAAACATCTTATTAAAAACAAGTTTATACTCGTTCCAAGAGAAACTAAAGGGTTGTTGTAGTATGTAAGCATGACAAAATTGTATGAGCGCATGTACTGGGTCTCGGCCGTAAATGCCACATAGAGCAGCGGTAAGGAAAGGTTAACCGAGTTTGGAGCGTGGGAAAACATGTTAGAGCGCATGCTCTAGATATCGTCCATGATACAGCAGCGGTAAGGAGAGGTTACCCGAGTTGAGAGCATGGGAAAAAGGAGAAAGCGCCTGCGCTACAAGGTAAAAAGGGTTCAAAGAGCCGTACATAGATCTTCAGCAGAGAGAAAATAGCAATGATGGGGAAACACACATCATATTGGGGATGAAAATGTAAATAGATGATACATTTTTAAAACACTTTCCAGTAACTAAACATAGTAAACATGGCAAATTCTAGGGCCAATAATTGAAAATACATGAGAAAAAAAGGAAGGGGAAGTATGGTATATAGAGGAAGAACATATGTTATATTACAAACTGCATATGTATGTTATAAATAGGATGATGATACGATCCAGGAGAGAAAAATCAATAAAAAAGATCTGTTACTTCGTTCAGTCCTATCGGTTTTAATGTATTGAGTCTATAAATCCAGAAGGTCTCTTTTTTACTGAGAGCCTCCAATCTATTTGGAACATCTGTGGGGATCTGCTCAATAGGTGTTATAGTGATGTCTGCCTTTTTCTCATGTGTTAACGTACAATGCCGAGAAAGCCCATGTAAAAGAAAACCTTTTTTAATGTTGTGCCTGTGGGAATTTAATATATTATGTAGGGCTTGTACAGTTCTCCCTATATATTGCTTCCCACAGATATAGTCGATAAGGTAAACCACATATTCAGAATGACATGTGAGGTGCCCCTTAATAGTGTATTTTTCTGGTTCCCCCGCGGCACCGAACGTTTTTCTTTTGTGTTTAATAGATCTGCAGCATAGACAATTTTTACTGAAACATTTTGAAACACCTATTGAGAGATCCTTGTTTCTGAGGTCAGTAGGAGGTCTCAGTCTACTAGGTGCCACGATGTTCCTTATAGTGGGTGCCCTCCTAAAGGTGATGCCTGGATGAGAGGGAAGGATATTTTTCAAAACAGGGTCCCCCATAAGAATACCCCAATGTTTAATGAGTGCCTTTTTAATTACAGCATTATCTTGACTAAAAGTGGTAATGAAATTAGAACTAAAATCAGGAGGAACATTTCACAGAGGCATCTTTTTACATGGTAAAATTAGATTATCCTGTCTCATATTTTTGGTTTCTCTAAAAGCATGTGTTAAAAGCTTCTTGGGGTAGTCCTTTTCATAAAACCGGTCATATAGGACTCCAGCCTGTGTTTTAAAATTATCATCTAATGTACAGTTTTTCCTAATCCTTTTGTATTGATTAATGGGGATGTTCAAAAGCCATTTATTGTAATGACCACTATTGAACTGTATATAACCATTGGTGTCTACTTTTTTGAAGAAGGTTTTCGTAATGATATTATTATCCCTGTGAGAAATCGTAAGATCCAGAAAGTCTATCTCATCCTTATTAATGACCGAAGAGAAGGTTAAACCCCAATTGTTCTCTTTGATGCGTGAGATAAACTCCAACACATTCACATCTTCATTATCATAAATCACAAATAAATCATCTATGTACCTCTTGTACAGTATAATGTTGCTTTTATATTTTGAATGTTCAATAAAAATAGACTCAAAGATGCCCATGAATAGATTAGCATACGTTGGTGTGATTTTACTACCCATCGCTGTCCCAAGGGTCTGCTGATACAATACATCAAGGAAAGTAAAAAAAATTGTTTCTCAGAATAAAACACATTCCCTCTAGGATAAAATTTTGTTGGGATGTAGGCAATCTCATATCTTTTTCTACGTATTGTGAAAAACAGTATAGCCCCAGATCATGGTCTATACTAGAATACAGGGCAGATACATCCATCGTAAGAAAACAATAGGAGTCCTTCCAACGGATCTCCTTGATTAATGATATCAAATGCGATGAGTCCCTTAAATAACTGTAATTCCAAAACATGTACATGCATGATCTCATCTAAGTATGCTGCAAGGTTAGATGTCAGAGACTCTATCCCCGAAATTATCGGTCGTCCCGGGGGGTTCACCAAGTTTTTGTGTATCTTGGGGAGATGGTATAAAAAAGCCATTTTTGGGTTTTTTACTGTCAGAAACTGCCTCTCATTATTGCTTAGAATATTACTTGCAGTAGCATTAGAGATAAATTCATTGTATGTTAAAACCACATTGTCATACTGTGTTCTATTTGTTTTGTGATATTGTGATATATTAGAGAGAATATTGAGGGCTTCCCAAATGTAGTCATCCCTATCTTGGATAACTACACCACCCCCTTTATCAGCAGATCGTATCACTATTTTCGTGTTGGTTTTCAGTGCTTTTAGGGCTATTTTTTCTCCCTTGCTTAAATTAAACAACATCCTGGTGTTGCCAGGGTCCAGATTCTTAAAATCCTCTAACACCATATCACAAAATGTTTTTATATGATGCCCCTTACTGGTTATAGGGTAAAAATTTGATTTTGCTTTAACGCTCGTATGAAGAAAGGGATCAGCCTGTTCAGAAGTGTTTTGGTATGTTCTAGAGGTGTTGGTATTAGAAGGGAGAGCATCAGCATGTAGATTACCATTAATGCTATTAGGGTCTTTTTTCTTCATGGCAAAATGTCCCTTGAGTGTAAGTTTCCTTATAAAATTTTGAAAATCCAGATATAAGTCAAAATCTTTTGAATGGAAGGTGGGGCAAAAAGAAAGGCCCTTGTTAAGGACTGAGGTCTCATCCTTCGTGAGTGTATACTTGGAGAGGTTAAAAATATTTGTGGTTTTTAATTTAGTGTTTTCTTTCCTTTTTTGTTTAAGTTTGATTCCTGCCCTGGTCCCTCTTGTACATTTTTTCTTTTTGTTGCCTTTGGCATTAAATGATCTGTTACCACCTCCCTGTTGGATTTTAGAGCAGGTGGTAAAAAAGGTACCAGTGTGGTATTTTTATTTTTATTGGTGTTATAGATCGTGACTGTATTCGTATCTTGTATGTTTCTATTAATTACATTCAATTGATCAGTTACCATGCTATCCATGTTAATTCGGGATGTAGGAAGGTGCATAAAACTTCCCTCATGTGTAGTGAGATCCAATAGATCTATAAAATCCCTATCATCATTAGGCTCCTCATATATTGTTGGTGATTCGAGGTTAGCTGGGGCGATCATAGATCTTTTCTTTCGGATTTTGTCAATTTGACTTTTAATTAGGGCTAGTTGTCTCTTAGTCTCTTCAATATTCATTTTAGGCAAAGGTTTGTCTGTGGTAATGTTATTGCTATCTTCAGTTACTATTGTTTCTGTATCCTTCCTGTCATTTTTATCTGAGTCTGTATTTTGGGAGACTCGAGACCCCAACTTAGGTGACCCGGTGTTTGTTATTAATGTAGTATTCCTGGGGGGTACCAAACTACTTTCTTTATTTGGGAGCTTATTAGTGCCCCCATCTGTATTTTTTGTCCCAATATTAACTTTATGATATCTGCTATTGAAAAAGTTTCTGCTCGAACTATTTTTTCTTCTAGCATTTCTCACTCGGGGTGTCCTTATATCTCTATCAGTATAGGTGTCAATAGTATCACCATTACTGGCATTAGTTTTGTCAAAACGATCTCTCTGTAATTTTTTTGATTTGCGTATAACTGTATCATGTTCAAGTTCAACTAATTTTGTATTGATGTCTGAGTTTAGACGTCTAAAGTCAGGGTGAAAATCATAGCAAGATAGATTATTATAAACCTCTGTAATAGAGGCCGTGGCCTCATTTGCAATAGCTGATTTTTTTTGTACAAACATTGGATCATACCTTGCATGCACGTGTGTAGCACATTATCCCATTCCTTTGTAAAGTCCAGATCCTTAGGAAAGGGACACTTATGTTTGATCCTTAATCCTGGTGGACACAGTTTTTCCTCCATGTAAATGGACAGAAACCTTCCATCAAGCCCGTGGTGTAATGCTTCCTTTAAAAGTTCCTCAAGACGAGTAAAAAGTTTTTTCATATGATCCGTTTCTTCCTCCGTAAAGGGGATGGAAATATCCAGATCACAGTTTAACTGATCCTGTGATCCAACAGTTTGAAGTATAAGTCCCTCTCTTGATGTCAGTCTATGGTTAAAATATTCCATCTTGGTAAAAACTCCTCCGCAGCTCCAATAATCCCAGGGAGATGATCAAAGTCAATCTCCGTTGATCCAGTAATAAAGCTAGAAAAAAGAAGCGCTAATAGGGTTTTACCAGGTAAGCACACGGTTAATATGTAATAAAATACACTCACCACTTGTGGTTGTGAGAGGTCACAACCACCATAGATAGCATGAGATAATGGCGGCTGCCGCAGCCCCACGTGATTCAGACTTCAAAGTGGAGGGGAAGGAGGGGTTAAATCCGCGCAACCCGTCAAAGAATGCAGAAGAGATGTTGATAAATTAATCAATCTTTTTTTCCATTGGTCTACGCGTTTCAAGGTGTATAACCTCTTCTTCAGGACCAGAATATCAACAATGCATGTACAGAGAGATGTAGCCCTTATATACATATGGTATCTAAAAGGACCGCCTCCTAACACTCTCTAATGCTACTGCAAGTAATATTCTAAGCAATAATGAGAGGAAGTTTCTGACAGTAAAAAACCCTAAAATGGCTTTTTTTATACCATCTCTCCAAGATACACAAAAACTTGGTGAACCCCCCGGGACGACCGATAATTTCAGGGATAGATTCTCTGACATCTAACCTTGCAGCATACTTAGATGAGATCATGCATGTACATGTTTTGGAATTAGACAGTTATTTAAGGGACTCATCGCATTTGATATCTTTAATCAAGGAGATCGGTTGGAAGGACTCCTATTGTTTTCTTACGATAGATGTATCTGCCCCGTATTCTAGTATAGACCATGATCTGGGGCTATACTGTTTTTCACAATACGTAGAAAAAGATATGAGATTGCCCACATCCCAACAAAATTTTATCCTAGAGGGAATGTGTTTTATTCTGAGAAACAATTTTTTTTACTTTCCTTGATGTATTGTATCAGCAGACCCTTGGGACAGCGATGGGTAGTAAAATCGCACCAACGTATGTTAATCTATTCATGGGCATCTTTGAGTCTATTTTTATTGAACATTCAAAATATAAAAGCAACATTATACTGTACAAGAGGTACATAGATGATTTATTTGTGATTTGGGATAATGAAGATGTGAATGTGTTGGAGTTTATCTCACACATCAAAGAGAACAATTGGGGTTTAACCTTCTCTTCGGTCATTAATAAGGATGAGATAGATTTTCTGGATCTTATGATTTCTCACAGGGATAATAATATCATTATGAAAACCTTCTTCAAAAAAGTAGACACCAATGGTTATATACAGTTCAATAGTGGTCATTACAATAAATGGCTTTTGAACATCCCTATTAATCAATACAGAAGGATTAGGAAAAACTGTACATTAGATGATAATTTTAAAACACAGGCTGGAGTCCTATATGACCGGTTTTATGAAAAGGACTACCCCAAGAAGCTTTTAACACATGCTTTTAGAGAAACCAAGAATATGAGACAGGATGATCTAATTTTACCATGTAAAGAGTTGCCTCTGTCAAATGTTCCTCCTGACTTTAGTTCTAATTTCATTACCACTTTTAGTCAAGATAATGCTGTAATTAAAAAGGCACTCATTAAACATTGGGGTATTCTTATGGGGGACCCTGTTTTGAAAAATATCCTTCCCTCTCATCCAGGCATCACCTTTAGGAGGGCACCCACTATAAGGAACATCGTGGCACCTAGTAGACTGAGACCTCCTACTGACCTCAGAAACAAGGATCTCTCAATAGGTGTCTCAAAATGTTTCAGTAAAAATTGTCTATGCTGCAGATCTATTAAACACAAAAGAAAAACATTCGGTGCCGCGGGGGAACCAGAAAAATACACTATTAAGGGGCACCTCACATGCCAATCTGAATATGTGGTTTACCTTATCGACTGTATCTGTGGGAAGCAATATATAGGGAGAACTGTACAAGCCCTACATAATAGATTAAATTCCCACAGGCACAACATTAAAAAAGGTTTTCTTTTACATGGGCTTTCTCGGCATTGTACGTTAATACATGAGAAAAAGGCGGACATCACTATAACACCTATTGAGCAGATCCCCACAGATGTTCCAAATAGATTGGAGGTTCTCAGTAAAAAAGAGACCTTCTGGATTTATAGACTCAATACATTAAAACCGATAGGACTGAACGAAGTAACAGATCTTTTTTATTGATTTTTCTCTCCTGGATCATATGATCATCCTATTTATAACATACATATGCAGTTTGTAATATAACATATGTTCTTCCTCTATATACCATACTTCCCCTTCCTTTTTTCTCATGTATTTTCAATTATTGGCCCTAGAATTTGCCATGTTTACTATGTTTAGTTACTGAAATAAAAAAAGAGAGAGAGGGCACTCCTGTGTGGGATCTTAATGTACCGAGGTATGTACAATGTGAGGTGCACACTCACCTGATAGTGTTGTACGTCAGGTACAACACTGATAGTGGTATTGAAGGGGGATCGCAAGTTCACCGCTCCTTGTCAGCAGGGATCCAGTCCTCCTGACTCCGCAGGACTCTGCTCACACGATCGGGGTTTCTACGTGCAGTGTGCAGCCGCCGGACCGGCGTCTGATAGCAGCTCCTCCTCCGGGTCGGATGGTCCCGTGATCACAGATGCGGTGATTCCCCAGCCCCTGGTGTTAGATTCAAACGGATAGTACGATCCTGGTTCTGGCTGCAGCAGCCCCGTGAGCTTCCATAGGGAGATAAAGATGCAAGGAAAAAAAAAAAATGCACGGTTTCGCTGCGCTGCTCAGAAAGGTAGTGATAAGGTTATTTCGGATGTAGATTTATTAATTATTTACATGCCACTACGCGTTTCGGGGGTACAACCTCCCCCTTCCTCAGGTTGTAGTAAAATGCAGGAAAATCAAATCTTAAATACACAAACTGGATGAATAGAAAAAAAAAAAAAGAGAATCCTTATTCCCTTAATCAGATTGAATCCCCATCGGGGTGGGATCATTCAGACAATTAGTTGATTAGGAAGGCTCTCCCCTAGATGATACCGATCTTTTGCATTCATAAAAAAACAATGGTATATACGGGTTTACAAAAAACACCAATACATAATGAAATAAAATGTGCATTAAAAACATTGATAATAGACAATAAATGTGTATTTTGCCTCCATTTGGTGCAATGCATGTGTGATGCCATATTGGCAATATGGGGAGTGACAAAAAACAGGAAGGTTACTGTTAGTTAAAAAAGCGATGATATAAAATCAATATAGAGACCCAACTGATTTTCCATGTGAATTTTCATAAAAAAGACTTTTGGATAAAAAATTCTTTCGGAAAGATTAAAAAGCTATATAGGTAAAAATAAATTGGAAAGGAACTTTTGATAAAAATGTTGTTCCCCATCGGAGACTAAATTAAATTATTTGACTGGAGCTGACATACCAATATACGTTAAAAATAGGGTAAATTCATATGGAGAAAATTATATGGAGAAAATTATAATTAGTATAAGAATATAAAAGGGGGAAAATGGAGGATTGGAAAAGGAAGGAAAGATGAATCCAAAAGAGGGAAAGAGAAAATAAAAAAAATATGAAACCAAAAGAGGGGAAGAAAAAAAAAAAAAAAAAAAAGGAGGAAAATGAAACCAAAATAGGGAAAAAAAATGAGAAAAAATGATAAAAAAATTATATCAAAAGAAAGACAAAAAAAATATATAAAATTAATATGAAACCAAAAGAGGGAAGAAAAAAAAAAAAAACCAAAAGAGGGAAAAAAAAGAAAAAAAAGAGAAAAGAGGTCCAAGAGAGAGAAAAAAAAAAAAAAAAAAAAGAGGAAAATGAAAACAAATTGAAACCAAAATAGGGAAAAAAAAAGGGGAAAAAAGAGGAACTCTAACACACCTGAGTACAAGGGAATGAACTTAGCCTTAACAGAGAGACTAACCAAATTTGAAGGGGACCTGATATCTAGAAAGGCAAAAAAACTAAGTAGGGATAGGCATGACTATAAATCCCCTCAGGCACCTCCCTGGGACCACAGTAGAAAGTACATCAAAACTAATCCTAAGGTGGGACAGGGGGTCAAGGTCCCCAATGATCCACCCCAAAACAAAATTCCCTGGGTTCCACAGGTGGGGACAAGGAGGGGTAATTTTAGTAATTTTAGTAATTCTAATAATTTTAATAATCACCCGAGACACAGTGGTCCTCGTCACCCACCAAGGTTTAATTTTCGAAACTACAATAACTCAGAAACTAACGTCACACCAAATAGGGTCCGAACCCCCAGGGTCTCCCAGGACACTGTGTTGCCCAGGGCATCTGTGTTAACCATGGCCCACCCATCGATCGATGGGGGCGAGGAGAACACACCTGTATTAACCAGAGTGTTCTTAAATTCCAACAAACACAAAACCACTAATAATAATTTGAGGAACCATAATGTACCTATGAGACCCACTTACAGTAACATAGCGAAGGAACTACCAGATACGTCAGAAACGGATGAGGCGGGAATTGACCCCGAAATTGTGGATGTAATGAATTCCTCCATCTTAACCGTTCATGGTACCCAAGAACTAACCAGTTCTGATTCCTCAAATTCCCAGAGAAATCAAATCTCTACCAATAGCGTTATACCCTCCCTATCCTTAGAGGATCCTATTCGGGTGCAGAGCGAACCAAACCACAGCACCATAGGAATAACCCAAATTAACCCAGGGGAACAAATTACTAAACAGAACCTCAATGTGTCCATCACCTCCCAGGGGGCCACCGATAAAAAGATTACTGAGTTTTTTCAATCAATACCATCAAAAGTTCGAATAAAAAGAAAAACAAGAGAAGAGGTTGCCGAGGGGGAGGTGGAAGTGGAATTAGGGATAAATCCAACCCCAATGAAAAAGCCAGCAACCCAACCCATATAGATCAACAGGACAAAGGGATTTTCAACCTTTCCAATTACCAGTTAAATCAAGGGGAAATCACATTATTGAAAAGAGGACTGTCATTTTGTCCATCCAGCAACACCAATACATTTCGCCTTTTTCTGGATATAAATGAGTTTGTGCGAAAACTCACTCTACAGAGACACTTTATGATTCAATCCAAACAGAAAGGCCCAACTAAGAAAAACACTGATGGTGAAATATTGGACACATATGTACATGTACAGGTCAAAGGGAACAGGAACTTCTATCCTCACCATCACAGGGGTAACAATATAGAAACGTTCCATCAGCTATTACTCAAAGACATCAGAGAATTCCGCTGCCATTACAAACGAGACACCCTATCAGGGGAGGAAAGGATATAAATTCCCTCAAAAATAACCATAATTTGGTCATAAAGAGTGCAGACAAAGGGGGTGGGGTGGTGTTGATGGATAGAGACTGGTACATTAAGGAAGGGACAAAACAGCTGGAGGACAGTAAATATTATGAAGCCCTAGAAAAAGATCCATCTTGTGAGTATTTTCATCATTATAAAATCCTGATTAAAAAGGCAAGTGAGGAGAGGATCCTAAACAAGAGAGAGAAGCAATATTTAGAGATCAAACACTACTCCTTACCTCATTATTATTTTCTCCCAAAAATTCACAAGTCCCTAACCAACCCACCGGGCAGACCAATAATATCTGGAATCAACTCCATCACGGCAAACTTATCACATTACATTGATTTATTTTTACAAAAATATGTGGGCCGACTAGACTCCCATCTTAGGGACTCTTCTTATTTAATCAGACTTCTTAAAACACTCCCCGCAACTCCCAACTGCCTGTTCTTCACCTTAGATGTATCCGCACTATATTCAAATATAGACCATGGGCTTGGGTTGAAGAGTGTGGACTCCTAGTTGGCTGCGGATAACACCCTCCCATCTCCACAGAGGGAGTTCATCCTACAATCTATTGAGTTCATACTAAACTATAACATTTTCACTTTTGAGGGCAATATTTACCGTCAGTTGAGGGGCTGTGCGATGGGGACGAGATTCGCCCCGAGTTATGCTAATTTATACATGGGGTGTTTCGAGTCCCTCCACATCGCACGGTCCCCTCTAGCCATGGGGAACATAACCTTCTATCGCAGGTTCATAGATGACCTGTTTTTTATTTGGTCAGGGTCCGAGGAGAGTGTGGTAACCTTCATCAACTCACTAAACCAAAATGAGTGGGGACTAAGTTTTACAGCCACCATCTCCCGAGACTCTATCCAATTCTTGGATCTAAATATCCAATTCAATGAAACATCCACCATTGAAACTTCAACTTTCTTGAAAAAGGTGGATGTCAACAGTTATCTAGAGTTTTCCAGCAGTCACCTTCCCACCTGGATCAGGAATATTCCGTACGGTCAATACTGGCATATTAGGAAGAACTGTACGAATGTGGAATCCTTTAGAGCCGAAGCCAAAATATTACGGACCAGATTTAAGAGCAAAGGCTATCCTAGTAAAATATTGGCTGATGCCTTTCAGAAAAGTTCGAAATTGGATCAGGACAAGTGCCTGTCCAAGATTGAGGAAAGGGGCCTGGAGGAGAGTAGGGCAAACACTGGTTACAAGAGCTGCCTGGTAACCACTTACACTGATTCATACAGAAAGGTAAAGGAGCTGGTAAGCAGATATTGGTATATCCTGAAAAATGACAAAATTCTCTCGGGGATCCTACCCAATAAACCGAAGGTAGTGTTCCGTAGAAACAGAAATTTAAAAAGCATGATTGCCCCTAGTAAAATATTTAATGAGAAATCTACCGTGTCCCTGAAGGAGTCAGACATCAAAAAGCCAGTAGGGAATTTCCGCTGTGGCCAACCAAGGTGCCTATGTTGTAAAACACTGAAACAAGGTACACATTTATTCAAGTCCAACATCACGGGGGAAGAATTTTCTATAAAGCAACACCTTACCTGTACCACCTCCTATGTGATCTATCTGTTGGAATATCCCTGCGGCCTACAATACGTAGGTCGTACAACACAAATGTTACACAACAGGCTAAATGGTCACAGATACAACATCCACCATGGTCTACTTACACACAGTCTATCAAAACATTTTTTGTGTGAACACAATAAGGACAGTGACACCTTTAAAACAGTAATCATTGAAGAAATCATGACAGATAATATGGACAGATACTGGAAGCTAGTGGAGCGGAAATCCTTTTGGATATTTAAACTAGCCACCCTACATCCTGAAGGTCTAAATATAATGACAGAGCGAGTAAAATAGGTCTAAATAAGAGGGATCAGAATACCATTAGAGAAAAAAACCTTAATTTGAAAACTCATATTTGAAAATCATTAATTCAATATTTAACCACCCAATCCCCACATTGTTGCATAGGGAATGAACTATTTATTATACCTCTTTTTTTTTTTTTTTCCCCCTATTTTGGTTTCATTTTCCTCTTTTTTCCCCTTTTTTTTCCCTATTTTGGTTTCAATTTGTTTTCATTTTCCTCTTTTTTTTTTTTTGTCTCTCTCTTGGACCTCTTTTCTCTTCTTTTTTTTTCTTCCCTCTTTTGGTTTCATATTAATTTTATATATTTTTTTTGTCTCTCTTTTGATATCATTTTTTTTATCATTTTTTCTCATTTTTTTCCCTATTTTGGTTTCATTTTCCTCCTTTTTTTTTTTTTTTTTTCTTCCCCTCTTTTGGTTTCATTTTTTTTTTTTTTTTCTCTTTCCCTCTTTTGGATTCATCTTTCCTTCCTTTTCCAATCCTCCATTTTCCCCCTTTTATATTCTTATACTAACTAATTATAATTTTCACCATATAATTTTCTCCATATGAATTTACCCTATTTTTAACGTATATTGGTATGTCAGCTCCAGTCAAATAATTTAATTTAGTCTCCGATGGGGAACAACATTTTTATCAAAAGTTCCTTTCCAATTTATTTTTACCTATATAGCTTTTTAATCTTTCCGAAAGAATTTTTTATCCAAAAGTCTTTTTTATGAAAATTCACATGGAAAATCAGTTGGGTCTCTATATTGATTTTATATCATCGCTTTTTTAACTAACAGTAACCTTCCTGTTTTTTGTCACTCCCCATATTGCCAATATGGCATCACACATGCATTGCACCAAATGGAGGCAAAATACACATTTATTGTCTATTATCAATGTTTTTAATGCACATTTTATTTCATTATGTATTGGTGTTTTTTGTAAACCCGTATATACCATTGTTTTTTTATGAATGCAAAAGATCGGTATCATCTAGGGGAGAGCCTTCCTAATCAACTAATTGTCTGAATGATCCCACCCCGATGGGGATTCAATCTGATTAAGGGAATAAGGATTCTCTTTTTTTTTTTTTCTCTTCATCCAGTTTGTGTATTTAAGATTTGATTTTCCTGCATTTTACTGCTACCTGAGGAAGGGGGAGGTTGTACCCCCGAAACGCGTAGTGGCATGTAAATAATTAATAAATCTACATCCCAAATAACCTTATCACTACCTTTCTGAGCAGCGCAGCGAAACCGTGCATTTTTTTTTTTTCCTTGCATGTTTAGTTACTGGAAAGTGTTTTAAATATTTATCATCTATTTACATGCTCATCCCCAATATGATGTGTGTTTCCTCATCATTGCTATTTTCTCTCTGCTGGACATCTATGTACGGCTCTTTGAACCCTTTTTACCTTGTAGCGCAGGCGCTTTCTTTTTTTTCCCACGCTCTCAACTCGGGTAACCTCTCCTTACCGCTGCTGTATCATGGCCGAGATCCAGAGCATGCGCTCTAACATATTTTCCCACGCTCCAAACTTGGTTAACCTCTCCTTACCGCTGCTGTATGTGGCATTTACGGCCGAGACCCAGTACATGCGCTCATACAATTTTGCCATGCTTTCACACTACAACAACCCTTTAGTTTCTCTTGGAACGAGTATAAACTTGTTTTTAATAAGATGTTTTAACTTTAATTTTCTCAAATAAAATAAAAATTATAATACACAATTTTTTATGATAAAACCATATATTTTTTATTAGTTTTATTCCCGGTTTACCCAATACATACTTTTATACAGTATAATATAATTTTATACACAAAACTTTTAACATCATTAGGTATACATATAGGGACGAAAAATGCTTATCCATACTTTTATATTTTTATATATACTTAATAACCCTTTAGGATTGCGTTATCTATTTATCTATTGATTTATTTATATGTACATAGATTGATAAATCCCTGGTGGCGTCAACCATTGATGGTCTGATGCCCCTTTTTTTTACAGATATACTTATCCTCTGGGGGGTTCTAGCCCCTTAAGAGGACACACTAATTCATACTTTTTCCTTCCTCTTTTTTCTTTTCTCTGATCTTCAAAAATCTCCCTCACTTTCATTTTCTGGATATTCATCCATGTATTATTCAGTTTTAATGCAAGTAAATACTGTGACCATTAGATGAACATTTTACAAAGTATTGTAAAAACACTGTATCATGCATGCAGATGTTTTTTTCTTTACCCGCTGATTTTTTTCAAAGTGTTAGGAGGCGGTCCTTTTAGTTACCATATGTATATAAGGGCTACATCTCTCTGTACATGCATTGTTGATATTCTGGTCCTGAAGAAGAGGTTATACACCTTGAAACGCGTAGACCGATGAAATAAAAGATTGATTAATTTATCAACATCTCTTCTGCAATCATTGACGGATTGCGCGGATTTAACCCCTCCTTCCCCTCCACTTTGAAATCCTTACAGTGCAACATCTGGCAACACGTTAAAATTGTTTTCCACTACTATTTGATTCTTCCGGTCTGGAGACTGGAATCTAAAAAACTGAGCAGGGCACACCACTGGTGGGGGCAGGGTTGCGTTTCTGTGAGTGATAGCAGTCTGGGCATGCATGCTCAGATCACTTTTCATTCTCCTCTTAGCCTGCATTTCACTGTGTGTTTGTAAAGCAATGTGATATGCCAATCACAGGTTGATATACCATCTAATGAAGGGCACATCGCAGCAGAGAGGCAGCCCCACCCCCACCAGTGATGTGCCCTGCTCAGTTTGTCTTACTCTGGTCTCCAGACTGGAAGGATCGAAGCAAATCATCAATAAAGGTATATAAATGCCGCAGAGAGGACCATACAGGAACAGGGTACGTAGCAGACGTATATTGGGAAAGTGTTAGTTAGGAAGAGTTAGGGTAAATAAAAGGGGGTGACAATAGTAGTGGAAAACCCCTTTAATGTCATGTGACTGCAGGTTTTCTGATTTTCAATGTTATGTTTTATAACCATTTAAGTAAAATAAAATAAAAAATATATAAAACAATGCAATCTTGCTCACATTCATGTAACATCTGGAAGCTGCAATTTTTCCACATAATTTAATTGCATCCAAATAAAGTCATAAAATGCAAGTGCATGAACACATGGCAAGTATCACAAGGCAAGCGAAGTCCATATCATTCACTGAATCTTCAACTGTCTCTATGTATTGACCTATGGTTTCCCTTTCACATCTTTAAAACAAATGTTCAAGCAAAAGGTGACTTCAGCCTAATCACCAAAGAGACATTTTCATTAGATAGCTTAATTAAGTTAAATAGACTGAATTTCAACTACTTAACACATTTTAACCTACAAATTATCACCTTTTGCTCATTCAGATTATACATTGGAGTGTGAGGCAATTAATGGTCTGCAATGAATGTCCTTTTATCATGGCAGTTTAACGGGAACAGTCAGATCAGGAATTTTAACTGAAATAATTATATTACTTAAAAGAAAACATTGAGGTTATTCATCAGAAATGTCCCAGCTGCACCGTAAGTATCATTAAACACTAGATGGCTTGTCAAATGTTATAACCCAATATAACAAGGTTGGGGATTGAGAATTGGCAGAGTATTATTGATTTACCAAGTGAAAAAAATGGTATAAAGGCAAACCTACAGATATAATTGTAAAAACCAGTAAGTTAAGGAGACCTGGCCACAATGAAAGGGAACAAATGTAACAAACTTCGCAAAGAGAATATGTGGATCACTTGTCAATAGAAGTTGATCATGTCACTGCTCCATTTTGATACAATATAAATTAGTCAGTGTACACTGAAGATCAAAATTAGAGAGCAACGCACAATTTCCTAATTGTTAATATTATTGTTTAGTCCTATGTGATTGTATTCTAACATGAGTAAACTCACGGTATTTTAAACTTATTTCATAAATTGAATTTGTTGTAAAGCACATAATAAAAATGTAAAGGAGATACATGAAAAAGAACACTGATCAAATACACTTTCCGATACCTCCAAGCTATTGGTGTTAATCTGGCACCTGGTGCTAATTTTCTTAATTATCTGACAAACATTATTTAACTTTCCAGTTTGCACTGACTTTTCAAAAATGGTGGGCCACTCCAAAGTGACTAAAACCCTCCGGCAACGGGTTGTCCAGATTAAGGCAAAAGGGGTGACCCTATCAGCCATAGCAAGAGAAGTTTCTCATTTAAGTCTGTGATTTTGAGAACATTGCATCTTTACAACATTAAAAACTTTTTCGAGTCCCCCAGAAGGCTGGTCGCGCTCAAAAGACAAACGCAAGAGAGGACAGGATAATGCGGAGAAGCTCCATAGGTAATAATTTCAACACTGCAGCTGGAATTGCTCTGCAAGTAAGCACTGAACATGGTAAGGATCTGTCTCGTCATACAATGTCATGACGTTTAAGAGCATTTGGACTGAGAGCCAACTCTGCAGTGACTAAACCTCTCATTAGCAGAAGGAATCACAAGGTTAGACTCACCTTTGGTCAGGAGCATGTTGTGTGGACAGAGAAGTGGTCCATGGTTCATTTTAGTGATGAATGCAAGTTCAATTTATTTGGGTCTGATGGTAAACATTTTATTCGTCAACAAACTGGGGAACGACTGAACCCAAAGTGTGTTAAGAAGTCAGTGGAAGGTGATGGAGGAAGTGTCATAGTTTGGGGAATGTTTTCTGCAGGAGAAGTTGGATCTCTCATACAGCTACATGGCAGAGTGAATGCAAGTGCGTATCAGAACCTTCTTCAACAACACGTGGTTCCTTACTTGCGTTCATCAATCAGCCAGCAATTTTCATGCAGGACAATGCCCCGTGTCACACAGCAAAACAGGTAAAGCAGTTCCTTGAAACAGAAAACATTGCAACAATGAAATGGCCTGCTCAGAGTTCTGTTCTAAACCCAATAAAAAATCTCTGGAAAATCCTTGGTGACAAAGTTATGGCCAAGAAACCTACAACAGTCAAAGAACAATGTTAGAGACTGGAAGAAGAGTGGACCAAAATCAAACCAGAGCAGTATGAGAGACTAGCGATGTCCTGTGGCCACACATTTGCTGATGTCATTCAAAGCAAAGGTCTGCACACTTCCTACTGATTGGTGACTGTTGTTACCTTCAGAAAATGTAGTTATAATCTTTCTGTATTCTGTAGTCATTGCAGTTCTCTAATTATGATCATCACATTTTGGGAAAAATAAAGGTTTAATGTTGATAAACTTTGGATCTTATAGTGGCATGGTGTACCCATTACAAAAAAAACTTCAAATGTTCATCAATGTAGATTACATTATTTCTGAAAAAAGCAAGTTATCGTACATTGTTCTCATTGATCTCCAGGATACAGCTTGTATAACATTGTAAATTTGGTGTGCCCGCTAAATAACTCAACCCAGCCATTAATGTTTAAACAGCAGGAAACAAAAGTGAGTACACCCCTAAGTGAAAATAGCCAACACTGCCTACGGCGCCGGACCGTCCCACAGCTAAGCATCAACAGCTCGCGCACAACCATGGAGCGTCAGACATCAATCGTCGTGTCTTTTTCATAGGAGGGCAAACACTCTATGAGGGGTTTTAGGTAGTAGTCAATGAATTTGAAGACAGGATCACAAAGGCTCCCTATGCTAGACACGATCGGACAGCCCGATGGGTTGACAGTGTCCTTATGAATTTTGAACAAAAGGTAGAAAGTTGGAGCATGGGGAGAGCCTATCAATAAACCTTCATGCATTTTTTTATCAATGATTCCCATTCGTACATACGTGCCATCCTGACTGGACAATTTTTGCGGATGAAGCAGCTTGCTCATCCTCTAACACCTTTGAAGGGCACAGTGGAGCAGCTCGAATCATTCATGGGACAACTTAATTCCCCAAACATCAAACTAAAGTATAAATTCAGTAAAACATATTTGGACTTTTTAGACATTAATCTCATCGTGGATGAGGCTGGGTTTGTTCAGACCGATGAGTTTTTCAAGGATACATTGGTCAACTCCCTCTTACATGCCTCATCGACACAATCCGTCTGCTATACGTGCCATCCCGACTGGACAATTCCTGAGGATGAAGCAGATTTGCTCATCCTCTAACACCTTTGAATCCGTTTGTCCGACCACTTATGCAGGTTTAGAGCCCGCAATTACAGCAACAGATGTGCAAAAAAGGGTTACCTTTGTGCAAAGAACACCCCAAAAGACCACCTGCTAAGATACACACCATGCAGGCCTGACTTGGATCCACATATTAGATTCATCGGCACTTTGAATCAGGAGTGCAACACCAGGAGGGGCATCATGGGCAAACACAGGCAAGTGCTCCTCATGGATACCACACTGGCGTGGTCTTTGTCCAAGATGCCACTTTTGACAGCAAGGAGAGCCAAAAACTTGAGCAATCTTTTGGTTAGGAGCCATTACATTCTCCCACGCTCCAACTTTTTTGGCTCCAAAGGCCCCAATCTGGGTTGTTTCCCATGCGGCCCCTGCCTGGTGTGCGCCAATATACTGCATTGTGCTGCATTTCATACATCCGATGGTACGAAGACCTTAACTATTAAATATATTTTGTACAGTACATTGCATGTTGTGTACTATGCTACCTGTTCATGCCCCCTGATCTACATGGGTCTCACCTCATGGGAGCTCCGCGTAAGGGAGAGGGAGCTTGTCAGGGATATTGGTGCAGCCAGAGCAGTGAAGCACATTACCCTTCTTAACAACCTCCCACACCACTTCAGATCACACAATGACTGCAACCCTAAATTCTTGTGAGTCAGGGGGATTGATGTTATACACGGTGGTGTACATAGGGGGGAACTTGAGGAAAATACTTGCCTAGCACAAGTCTAAATGGATTATCACCTTGTACACCTTGGTGCTGCGGGGCTTACATGAGACGGTCAGTTATGCCTCCTTTTTGTAAATCGGGCTTTACACGCTACGATATTGCTAACAATTGCAAAAGCAACCGCCCCCATCGTGCATGCGATTTCGTGTGATCGCTGCCGCAGCGAACATTATCGCTACGGCAGCGTCACACGCACTTACCTGGTCGGCGGCATCGCTGTGACCGCCGAACAATCCCTCCCTCAAGGGGGAGGGACGTTCGGCATCACAGCGGCGTCACCACGACGTCACTAAGCGGCCAGCCAATCAAAGCGGAGGGGCGGAGATGAGCGGGACGTAACATTCCGCCCACCTTCTCCTTCTGCATTGTGGCCGGCGGCAGGTAAGGAGACGTTCCACATCGATAATCAACCATTACCGATTTTTGGTTTTGGGACGACCTCTCCATGGTGAACGATTTTCACCATTTTTGAGGTCGCTTAAGGTCGCTGGTAAGTGTCACACGCTGCGATATCGTTAATGATGCCGGATGTGCGTCACTAATAACGTGACCCCGACGATAAAACATTAACGATATCATAGCGTGTAAAGCCCCCCTTTCGCTCCTACTGACACCCACAAGCAATTTAGTCTTTTTTCCTTCTGTCCTTTGGTTCCACTTTTAAGGGTTCATTATACACCATATGTTTGTGGAACTATTTATATTGGGGTCTCTTTAATAACATAATCATGTGTTTTTATATTTTCTGAGGTGTTTTCAATTTTAATTTCTTTAATTTAATTTTTCATGTTTACATTAATGTTTGTTGTGCACCACTTTAATTAATTGTTTCCAGTTTTCGTTATTTCCATATTCCTTGTTTTTTTATTTTATTTTCTGATGTTTCTCCAGAATCTTGCTACTGTATTTTGTATAATTCCCAGACCCTTGCGGGTTTTTGCACTGATATTGAAACTACCTAGTGGACTTTCAAAAGAATAAAACATGTGGACTAAATCTACTAATCTCTGCAGAATATGTCTATATATTCATATTGCTACTAGTTTGCTCTTTACACTATGTCATTGCTGATTGTTGTTCCACATGTAGCAGATCTATTGGTGTTTTCGCCTTCATTCTTTGCACAGCTTTATGGGTACTCTGTTACCTTGCTCAGATTGATGTCTGATCTGATCACCCAAAATGTGCCCCAACCAGCGGCGGGCAGATCAGAGATCCGCCTGCCATTGTTAGCTAGTTAAATCCCGCTGTCAATCTCTGACAGTGGCATTCAACATGCGCCGTCGGATAAGCACGTCATTCCTCGTTGCTATTGACGGCTCCTTGACTTGATCACAGGGCGCCAATGGGATGTCATGACAGCCAGGGGTCAGCTGATGACCTCTGTGTCTGTCAAGACGAAGTTCCTGTGAATGCCATCTGTGTTCTGGCGTTCATAGGAAGTCAGCATTTGTGCTGTACAGAGCTATTGTAATTATAAGATCAGGGTTCTAGCTGTGAAGGTACCAGTTATGCTAGGTTTAAAGAACAAAGTTCCTGATTCCTCAGCCCTTCACAAAATACTCTTGACTTTTCTATCCATGGGTTCATTAAGCAACCCCAAGTCATTGAATGGAAGGGAGAGCTTCCACGAAATTTTGGAGATGGGAGCATCAATCTTTGGGGTCGTATCCAAGATAGCAGAGCATACCTTTTCATTGAGTGGCAAGACAGAGGAAGGGGGTGACCCCGCTCACCTGTACCTGAGATCAAATCCAGACCGTGCACGGAAAGAAAGAGGTAGGCAGACCTCAGCATCAGCATGAATAGAGTAGAAATCCAGCAAACTGGTCCAAAATAGGTTAAAAATAGGTTCTTTCTTTATTTCATGTTCAAGTTAAAAAAAATTTCCGTCATGAATTCATAGGAATAAACGTGAGAGGACGCGTTTCAAACAGAGTTTGTTCTTAGTCTGTCTCAGAAAGAAAAGAAAGAACCTATTTTTAACCTATTTTGGACCAGTTTGCTGGATTTCTACTCTATTCATGCTTTTCATTGAGTGGGTATTTACATTATTATTATTATTTAATATTATTATAGTGCCGTTTATTCCATGGCGCTTTACATGTGAAAGGGGTATACAAAATAGGGACATGTACAATAATCATAAACAATACAAGGCACAGACCGATACAGGAAGACGGAGGTCCCAGCCCGCGAGGGCTCACAGTCTGCAAGGGATGGGTGAGGAAACAGTAGGTGAGGGTAGAGCTGGTCGTGCGGCGCTGTATCAGACTGAGGGTTACGGCACGTTGTAGGCTTGTCGGAAGAGGTGGGTCTTCAGGTTCCTCTTGAAGCTTTTCATGGTAGGAAAGTGTCTGATATGTTGTGGCAGAGCATTCCAGAGTATGGGAGAGGCACGCTAGAAATCTTGGATGCGATGGTGGGAAGAGGAGATGAGAGGGGAGTACAGAAGGAGATCTTGTGAGGATCAAAGGTTACGTGCAGGTAAGTACCGGGAGACTAGGTCACAGATGTAGGGAGGAGACAGGTTGTGGATGGCTTTGTAGATCATGGTTAGTGTTTTGAACTGGAGTCATTGGGCAATGGGAAGCCAGTGAAGGGATCGGCAGAGAGGAGAGGTCGGGGAGTAGCGGGGGGGAAAGGTGGATTAGCTGGGCAGCATAGTTTAGAATAGATTGTAGGGGTGCGAGACTGTTAGAAGGGAGGCCGCAGAGCAGGAGGTTGCAATAATCCAGGCGGGAGATGATAAGGGCATGCACTAGGGTTTTTGCAGCTTCTTGGGAAAGGAATGCACGCATCCGGGACATGCTTTTGAGTTGGAGGTCGCAGGAGGTGGAGAGGGCTTGGATGTGTGGCTTGGAAGAGAGAGCAGAGTCTAGAGTTACTCCCAGGCAGCGAGCACGTGGCACTGGGGAAAGTGAGCAGCCATTGACATTGATGGATGTGTCAGGTGGGGGGTTGAGTGAGGAGGAGGAAACATAATGAATTCTGTTTTGTTCATGTTCAGTTTTTAGGAATAGAGCAGAGAAAAAGGATAAAATAGCAGGCAGACATTGTGGGATTCTGGTTAGTAGGAAGGTGATGTCAGAACCCAAGAGGTAGATCTGTGTATCATCAGCGTAGAGGTGATATTGAAAGCCATGGGACTCTATGAGTTGTCCCAGGCTCAAGGTGTAGATTGAGAACTGCAGGGGTCTTAGAACTGAACCTTGGGGGACCCCGACAGATAGGGGGTGAGATGAGAAAGTGGTGTGAGAGTGGGAGACGCTGAAAGTTTGGTCGGTTAAGTATGAGGAGATCCAGGATAGGGCCAAGTCTGTGATGCCCAGAGATGAGAGAATTTGTAGTAGAAGGGAATGGTCTACTGTGTCCAAGGCAGAGGACGGGTCTAGGAGGAGGAGGACAGAGTAGTGTCGCTTGGCTTTGGCGGTTAGTAGGTCATTAGTAACTTTAGTTAGGGCAGTTTCAGTGGAATCATGGAATCATGTGGTCAGAAGCCAGATTGTAGACAGTCAAAGAGGGAGCAGGAAGAGAGATATGAGAACAACTCAAGATGGACATGCTGTTCCAGTAGTTTTGAGACAAAGGGGAGAAGTGATATGGGGTGATAGTTTGACACAGAGGAAGGGTCAAGGGAGGGCTTTTTGAGGATGGTTGTAATGGAGGCATGTTTAGAGCATGAAGGGAATACACCAGTTGTTAGTCATAGGTTGAAGAGATGGGTTAGGGTTGGGATGATGACTGTGATGAGATTGGGGATGAGGTGGGATGGGAGTGGATCAAGCGGACAGGTGGTGAGATGTGATCGTGAGAGTAGAGTGGAAATATGGTCTTCTGTCATGGTGGAGAAGCTGGATTTGGAGGAAGAAGGCTGAGTAGTTATGAGGAAGGGCTGTGGTGATTGTGGGTTAAAGCTTTCTCTGATGTTGTCAACCTTCTGCTTGAAGGAAGAGGCAAAGTCTTCAGCTGAGATGAGAGAAGAGGGAGGCGGTGCCGGGGGACGGAGGAGAGAGTTGAAAGTGTTAAATAGCTGTTTAAGGTTGTGAGATAGAGAGGATATGAGTGATGAGAAGTAGCTGTGTTTTGCAGCAGTGACTGCACACTTGAAAGTGGTGAGGGTCTGTTTGTATGTGATGAAGTGCTCGGCGGAATGAGACCTCTTCCATCTGCGCTCAGCGATTCTGGAAGCCCGTCTGAATTCTTTAGTCTGACTCATGTGCCAGGGTTGCCTGTTGATTGTGCGGGTTTTGGTGTGTGTGAGGGGGGCAGCTGATTCGAGAGCTGCAGAGATGGTGGTGTTGTATAAAGTGGCATCAGCATCTGCATTGTGTAGAGAAGCAATGTCTGCAAGAGGGAGAAGGGACTGAGAAAGTGAATGTAAATCAAGGTGTTTGATATTTCTACGAGGGTGTGAAAGTTTTTGGAGGGGGGGTTGCGCACTTGGAGAAGAGAGGGAAGAGAATATTAGTAGGTTGTGGTCAGACAGGGGGAGAGGCGCGTTTGAGAGCTTAGATAGGGAACAGAGGTGAGTGAAGATTAGGTCTAGTGTGTGGCCATCTTTGTGAGTAGCTGCAGAGGACCATTGGGTGAGTGTTACATCACCACCGGAGTCCGCTGCAGTGACTTCTACTCCGATTGCCAGACGACGCCATGTTCCTGCCATGGATAGTGCTGGTGATGGGAGAGGACTCGATGCCAGCAGCGACGGTGGGCGCAGGCTCCGCTCATCCACTGGGCTGAGTTTCCTTGGGATCTGCAGTACCACTGGCTGACTATAGGTGGCATGTGTCTTCTAGCTGAAGTTACCATCATTCAGCTACAACCAATGGGAAGACACCACACCCTTCTTAATTCCCCTCCTGTCTGCTGACCACTACCAGACAGAGTTCTGATATTCTCGTTCCTGTTCCGCCCTGTTCTGTTTAGTGATTCTGGTGTTCTGACTTCTGCTTGTTTCCTGACTACCCTTCTGCCTGCTGTTTATGTACCTCGCAGTCCGATCCGGATTTCACCTCTGCTACATTTTCTGATTATGTCCTTGCCTGCCAATTCTGTCCCTGTTCTGCTATTCCTGGTTTAACCTGCCTGACAGCTACTCTCTCGGACTGCAGCCTTCCACAGGTAGTGATCACCTTGGGTCCTGTGTAATACCAAATTCCTGTATAGGGCTTAAAAGTTTTCAGGGTTCTGGGTGTCCTGCTTGGTGAGTGGCTTCCCTCTAGCTTGTCCATTACAGCCTGTCTGAGTCTGTGGATTCAGGCAGGCATTACAGTGAGGCCGGAGGAGGAAGTGAGTTTTAGAAGTTTAGAGACAGATGAGTGGGAAGTGTCAGTGGGGATGTTGAAGTCACCCATGATGATGGTGGGGATGGCGGTGGAAAGGAAATGTAGTAGCTAGGTGGTGAAATGATCCAAAAAGGTGGTGGCTGGCCCTGAAGGGTGGTAAATTATAGCCAGTTGGAGGTTGGAAGAGTAGATGTAGACAGACTGCACCTCAAAAGAGGGGAGAGTAACAGAGGGTGGCAGTGGAATTGGTGCAAAGGAGCATTGGTCGGCAGGAGCAAACCAACTCCTCCACCATGCTTGTTACTGGGGCGAGGGGTGTGAGAGAGATGGAGACCGCCATAAGAAAGTACAGCAGGAGAGGCTGTGTCAGAGGAGGTGAGCCAGGTTTCTGTGATGGCGAGGAAGGAGAGTTTATTAGTGATGTAAAGATCATGAATGTAGGATAATTTGTTGCAGACAGAGCGAGCGTTCCATAGAGCTCCTGATAGTGGGACTGGAGAAGTGGGGGTTGGGTGAAAGGGTATGAGGTTAGAAGGGTTGCAAAAATTTTTCTTAGATTGTGGATGGCAGTTAGCTGTGACAATGGGCATGTGGTGAGGAGGGCCAGGATTAGGAAAGATATCACCAGCAGTGAGGAGAAGCAGGGACATTAGACGCTCTTTAGTTTTAAACCCTTTTTATCCGTTCTTTTCCTTTCTTTCCAGATCACAGTAGAAACAATTTTATGGATAAAGAAGGTCCTTTTATGCTAAAACCCGCTTTACACGCTGTGATATCGGTAGCGATATCGCTAGCGAGCGTACCCGCCCCCGTCGGTTGTGCATCACGGGCAAATCGCTGCCTGTGGCGCACAACATCGCTTTCACCCGTCACACGGACTTACCTTCCCTGCGACGTCGCTGTGGCCGGCGAACCGCCTCCTTTCTAAGGGGGCGGTTCATGTGGCGTCACAGCGATGTCACACTGCGGCCGTGAAATAGAAGCGGAGGGGCGGAGATGAGCGGGCGGAATATCCCGCCCACTTCCTTCCTTCCTCATTGCCGGCGGCCGCAGGTACGATGTAGTTCCTCGTTCCTGCGGTGTCACACATAGCGATGTGTGCTGCTGCAGGAACGACGAACAACCTGCGTCCTGCAACAGCAACGATATTCGGGAAAGGAACGACGCGTCAAAGATCAACGATAAGGTGAATAATTTTGATCGGTAATGGTCGTTCCTGTGTTTCACACGCAATGACGTTGCTAATGAGGCCGGATGTGCGTCACGAATTCCGTGACCCCAACGACATCTCGTTAGCTATGTCGTTGCATGTAAAGCGGCTTTTAGTCTCTAACTCACAAAACATTATTTAATTTATTTAATTTAATATAAATTAATTTACTTTAATTAACTTAATTACTTGGGACATTCAAAGGCCATTGTGGACATAATGGCTATAACCCCTTCACCCCCAGGCCATTTTCCATTTTTGCTCTCTAGATTTTTCCTTTCTTCCACGAGCCATAACATTTTTTTTTCCACCAATATAGCCATATGAGGGCTTGTTTTTTGTGGGACGAGTTGAATAACACCATTCATTTTATCATATAGTGTACTGGAAAATGGAGAGAAAAATTAAAGTGCCGTAAAATTGCAAAACAAAAGTGTAATTTCACATTTGTTTTTTTATTTACTATGTTCACTATATGGTAAAACTGACCTGACAGTATGATTTTCTAGATCAGTATGAGTGTATGGATACCAAACCAAACCAAACCAAACATGTATGGTTTTCTTTCAATTTGAGTAGTGAAAAAATTTCAAAAGTTTGTAAAAAAAAAAAAAAAAAGAATTAGCTTTTGGCACCATTTTCCGAGAACCATAGGGTTTTTATTTTTTGGCATCTGGGGCTAAGTGATGTTTTATCTTTTGATACCATTTTTGAGTGGTAGATGCGATGTTTTGATCGGCTCTTATTACGCTTTATTGAAATGTTATGGTGGCCAAAAAAACGTACGGATCAGATTCATTTATTCTATATTTTGATAGATTGAACATTTGTAAATACCAAACGTGTTTTTATTTGTTTTTCTTTATCGTTCTATTTTCAATGGGACAAAAGGTGGGATCATTTTAACATTTGTGCTTTTTTTATTTTTTTCATATTTTTAAAAAAGGTTTTTTTTCCACTTTTTATTGTTTTTACTAGTACCCTCAGGAAACTTGAAGCTGCGATCATCCAATCACTTGTATGTTGTACAGAGCAGAGCATCAACATCAACACTGCTCTATAAAGCAGAAATAATTACATCTTATGAATGCCGCTTGCAGCACAACCCATCAGCGCTTTGCAATCATGTCACAGGGTCACCGATGGGAGTGGGGAATGGCGTGTTCTCTGCCGGCACGTGTTAAATCCCATGGTTAGATATTGATAGCAAGATTTAACTGGTTAAAAGCCACGGCTAGATCACCAATCCACCCGCGCCTGTTAGAGGCACATGTCGACTAATCAGCCCACATGTGCAGGGAAAGATGTGAGCTCAGCATGTGAGCCCACATCAAAGGCCCAGAGACGAGCTTGGATGTATTGATATGTCCTTGGTTGGTAAGTGGTTAAGTAACGGGTTTGTATCTTTAAGTGGAAGAATGGTTTTAAAGACCTCTCACCCTCACACAGGAGGAAGAAGGGGAGGATAAGACTTCTGAGTATGCCTCTCTGATATCGAAGTCTTCAGAACCTTTGCTAGAATCTGAGCCCTTCCAGTCTACCAATCTAGGTCTCTCCTATGGAACGTGCTAGGAACATCTCACTTCTTTGCATTCAGTTTCTCCCTTAAAGGGGTTGTCCACTACTTGGACAACCCTTTCTCATTTCCCATATTTGCCCCCACTAAAATATAGAAAAGCTTATATTCAACTCTCTTGTCGAAGTTGTTATAGCAGTGTTGGCGCTCGTGTTCCTGGGGCTCATGTGAGATTTTGATGTCACACGAGCTTCGCACCCAATCACCTCTGATTTCTCTCTCCCTATATACAGACAAATGATTATTAATCAGGCAGTCAGAGGTGTGACCTGTTGATTAATTAGACTTCTAATTGGATGCAGGCTTTGGCTCGGAAATTCCAAAACTTTGATCTTTTCTGGTGAAGTCATTCCTTTGTTTATTTCGAGATATGCTTAGGGTTGTTGTTATGCTGACAGATCAATTAATCTTCTTCTTTTTAGCAGAAGCCCGAAGCTTTTGATGCAAAATTGTCTAATATTTGGGCCTGTTAATATTTCCCTTCACCTTGACATAAAGCCCGAGTTGCAGCTGTTGAAAAAACAGCCCCAAAGCATAACGCTAAATACATCATGCTTCTGTTACGCTGGGTGCGAGAAGACACCAGGTGAGTGGCGCAACAGAAAGGGAAAACCAGGATGGAAGTACAACAGAAGACCCTAGCGATAGGGAGAGGGAAGAAGGGTTACCTCCTAACACTCACCTGAGTCTAATCTGTGCACTCCCTAACATCCCTAAACGAGTCCTCCCCCCCATGCCCCATCATTTTACCAGGTCCTCACTGGCCCTGAACAGGCCCTGACTAGTGTGTAGGCCAGTGAGACACTAGTCTCCCTACTATAATAAAACTACACAAGGAAGGTAAGACAAAATGGGTGGGGAAAGACACAACAAATAGCACTCCTCAGCTTTTTCAGCAGGAAACGTCACAGCTGCAACTGAAACGAACACCTCACCTTCTCCAAAGACATGCTCCTTAAAAGTGGTCAGTGTAGAAGATCTATAACCGGCATGGAGTGAAGCCAGGAATGGGTAAATATAGTGGAAGGTAGTGATGATAAGATGCTGCAGCTGTGATTAAGATTATGAGTGATCTCAGTCAGAAAGGAAATACTCTTTAACCCCTTCATCATCAAAGGTAAGTAAATTCAGTCCAATATAAGATAACAGTCAAATAGACTCCACAGTGGACCTGCGATCAATTAAGCATTTAGACCTTCTGATTCCAGATCCCGCAGAGGTAACATGTGGACGTTACACAATCGTGATAGTACCCTCTTTCTACGAGGGTCCTGTGATACTTTAGAGCCATGTTTGTCTAGATGGGACGCATGGAAGGAATGAACCAACTTACTGGCATTAACTTCCTATGCTGGTTCCCAAATCTTTTCTTCCAGGCTATATCCCTCCCAGTGTACCAAGTATTGAAGAGACTAGCAAACAAAATGGGAATCAATAACACTAGCTATCTAAAATTCTAAGTTACCGTTAACAATAACAGGAGGCTGCTGAAAAGTTGATGGTTCAAAGCACGCAACATATTTCTTGAGCAACGACCTATGGAATACATTCTGGATTTTAAGTGCTTAAGGTAAATTAGTGTGAAAAGCCACAGGGTTAATGACAGCGATACATTTGTAAGGA
Organism: Anomaloglossus baeobatrachus; assembly: GCF_048569485.1. Lineage (NCBI taxonomy): Eukaryota > Metazoa > Chordata > Amphibia > Anura > Aromobatidae > Anomaloglossus > Anomaloglossus baeobatrachus. The sequence continues at coordinate 102,569,489 of NC_134362.1, forward strand.
ACAATGAACCTAGGACCCAGTTTTCAAGAAAGAACTTTTACCTAATATTTCTGGACCAGACCTGCCAAAATGTTTTTTATCAGCCATGAGTTTCAAAGATATGGAAAATCCGGAAGGACGAGTTTGCAGAGTCTTAGAACATGCACAAATACTGCCGGTGGACAAAAAATTAACCACATCCGGATGCAACCCTGGCCACCAAAAAACAAGGAGAAAGGTGGTCCAAAGTTGCTTTACTGATTGAGTAACCTGAAAGAAGCAATTTATGATGTTCACCTAAGGTTTTAAGACATAAATTTAAAGGGACAAATAATTTCCCTGCAGAACAAGCAACACAGGCATCCCCTTAAACCTTGGCAGCAGGGGCATCCCCCTGAATCTTGGTAGCATCTATGACTGCCTCTGTCTGTCTCTGTGAATCTCTCTGTCTGTCTGTCTCTTTCTGCCTGTCATTTTCTGTGTGACTCTGTCTGTGTGTCTGTCTCTCTAACTACATCTGTCTCTCTCTGTCTGTGTGTCTCTGTCTCTCTCTCGCTGTCTGTCTTTCTCTCAATCCCTGTCTGTCTCTTCCTATCTGTCTCTGCCTGTCTCTCTCTGTGTCTCTGCCTGTCTCTGTTTCTCTGGATGTCTGTCTGTGTCTCTCTCTCTGTCTGACTGTCTCTGTCTGCCTGTCTCTTTCTGTCTATCTTTCTCTGTCTGTCTCTGTCTGTCTGTCTCTCTGTCTGTGTCTCTCTCTTTCTCCACCAAAATCATATTACACATAAGTGTCGTGCCCAGGCATATGGGGTACTCAGTCCCGGGCAGTGTCTCTATTGGGAATGTCACGGTTGTGACCATTGCCCGGTTCCGTGCCCTGGGCCCTTTTTGTAATGGGGATATTGATAGGGGAGAATAAGTTCACTCGTGATGCCACTTGCGGTGTTGCGGCTAAGTGTAGGGAGGCGCCGCTGCAGAATGTCTCTACTGGGGCTGGTGGAATTGGCAGCTAGAATGGTAGACCCTCCGGAAGTAGAGTTTTGCCCCAGAGGGTGTCTGGTGCAGTGGGCGTCGGAAGAAGGTAGTCAACACAGGTGTTCAGTGTAACTGGTTTACTCACTGTTGGTAAGTGTTGACTGGTTGCCCGAGGCTGGCTGGTTTCGCCTCCAGGTCCCCTTAATCTCAGTGCCAGTTTGGTTCTCTGGTACCTTCTTCCCCTGCACCTATCTCTGGTAAGTGGATCCCCGTGGTATAGAACAACTGGGGGTCCCCATTCTGTGGTTTGTCCACTTTTATCCACCTGACGGTAGCGTGAACCCTGTGGGGTTGGAGTCTCTGGTCCTGTCCCCGGTTCTCCCTTTGCTACTGAGTCTTTGGATTCTTTAGGGTCAGTAAGGTCCTTGATGGTCCCCTTGCTGTGCAGGTGTTAACAGGTTGGCTTAGAGCTCTTTCCTGTCCTAGGGTCCTGTACCCCATTGGTGCGTAGTTCCAGGAGTACTCCACTGTACTCCACCGGCAACCACTTCTCCTGGGTACCAGGTCACCAGTAACCCGAGTCAGGACGCCGCTTCGCTTCCACCATCACTCCTCGCCTGGCTGACACTTGACTGACTACTCTCCACAGTCTGCCCTTCCCACCTGGTCAACTAGTGGACTGGATTGGCTCCACCTCTATGTGGCCATCCATGGTTCCACCCTAGCTGGGTTCCATTGTATGGGGGATTGTTGGGGAAACCTGAGATTACCTGGATTTTTGTTGGTACTGGCACTGTGGTTCTGGGTCCCTAAGGGGATGGGCCCTGCATCCTTGTGGGGATGCAGAACCTTGTAGAACCCTGATGGTTTCAGGGGCGCTACATTGCCCCTTGGTTAATTTCAGCACGTCCTCGGGCTGCAAGATAAAACTGGTTACGCTTTTATTACTTTAATACATAACAGGTCTTCCCACGCAGGGGAGGTTCATCACTTTAAACATTTCAACTGGAGTACCCCCCCTGAACCCACGCCCCAAAGGTCATGGTCCCAGAACTTTCTAAGGATGCCTTTCCTACACTCAACCTCTCCTGGTGGCGGTGCTTAAACAGGGTCCACTGGTGGGTGTTCTCTGGTGATGCACAACTGGTGCAACGTTTTACAAACACAGAAGTTTGTGTTGGCTGCTGCCAGTCCTGCAACCTGGGGTCCAATTTTATCAACATATATCAAAACCTGATGAACTTTTTCAATTTTTAAATCAGGACTAGAGTTGAGTGATGTTCGAGGTTCCAGGTTCGCCAATTTCATGTTCGAGTGATTTTGGGGGTGCTCGAGATCGAACTCGAACGCAAGCTTTTTGCTAAAAGCTCGACAGCTCGAGTTACGTTCGAGAACGGTTCGATCAGCAAAAAGCGTAGCTAGTTATTAGCTGGCTTTTTACTGTAATAGTGTGAGTCACTCTGTGATTCACACTATTATCAAATTTCAGCGTATAGTGTGCGGGGGCGGCGCGTTTAGATCAGTGCTGCTGGGATAATGGCAATCGCCATTTTTTTTTTCCCCCCTAAGCGCGCGTGCAGTGGGGCGGGCCAGCATGTCAGCGAATCACAGACACACACACAGCTAAGTGGTCTTTTTTGCCAGACAAGCAAGGGCATGTGTCATAGGCTGTGAATGTCACATGTCCTTGCATTATAAATACAGCCATTTTCCCTCATGGCGCCATTATCTGCTTTCTGCGTGTAGGTGACAGTCCCCGCTCACGCAGCTCCTGATGCCGCTCCGGCTGTGTACGCTATACACACAGCGCTCTACAGATTAGGGACAGAAGTTTATTTCAGCCCTTTTCAGGGCAGATTTCCTCGGGCTCAGAGCCATAGGTGACAGTCAGGTCCGTGGAAACGCTGTATACAGCTTCAGATAACAGCGTCTGCGTACCTAAGCTCAGGGAATTCCTTGCTGCATTTCACCATTAGGAGGGATAGAAAGTGAGGCTTTCTTTCCTGTTCACTGACCTAGAGAACTCGGCCACTGTACCCACCTGCCCACTTTTGCCACACTATTTTTATAGCAAACAGTGCTGAAACTTAGTGGCTTGCAAAAAGTGGCTGCTATACTAATTTTGTGTCCCACTGGTGCCAAGCAATTTCCAGCACCTCTGCATTCAACCCTCATGCACATTTTGCTACACTATTTTTATAGCAAACAGTGCTGAAACTTAGTGGCATCCAAAAAGTGGCTGCTATACTTCATTGTTATCCCACTGGTGCCAAGCAATTTCCAGCACCTCTGCATTCTACCCTCATGCACATTTTGCTACGCTATTCTTATAGCAAACAGTGCTGAAAATTAGTGGCATCCACAAAGTGTCTGCTATACTAATTTTGTGTCCCACTGTTGCCAAGCAATTTCCAGCACCTCTGTATTCAACCCTCCTGCACTTTTTGCTACACTATTTTTATAGCAAACAGTGCGGAAAATTAGTGGCATCCACAAAGTGTCTGCTATACTAATTTTGTGTCCCACTGTTGCCAAGCAATTTCCAGCACCTCTGCATTCAACCCTAATGCACATTTTGCTATGCTATTTTTATAGAAAACAGTGCTGAAAATTAGTGGCATCCACAAAGTGTCTGCTATACTAATTTTGTGTCCCACTGGTGCCAAGCAATTTCCAGCACCTCTGCATTCAACGCTCATGCACATTTTGCTACGCTATTTTTATAGCAAACAGTGCTGAAACTTAGCGGCATCCACAAAGTGTCTGCTATACTAATTTTGTGTCCCACTGGTGCCAAGCAATTTCCAGCACCTCTGCATTCAACCCTCATGCACATTTTGCTACGCTACTTTTATAGCAAACAGTGTTGAAACTTAATAGCATCCAAAAAGTGTCTGCTATACTAATTTTGTGTCCCACTTGTGCCAAGCAAGTTCCATCACCTCTGCATTCAACCCTCATGCACATTTTGCGATGCTATTTTTATAGCAAACAGTGCTGAAAATTAGTGGCATCCAAAAAGTGGCTGCTATACTCCATTGTTGTCCCACTGGTGCCAAGCAAGTCCCAGCACCTCTGCATTCAACCCTCATGCACATTTTGCTACGCTATTTTAATAGCAAATTCAGGGAATTCCTTGCTGCATTTCATCATTAGGAGGGATAGAAAGTGAGGCTTCCTTTACTGTCCTGGTACACACAGAACACGGCCACTGTACCCACCTGCCCACTTTTGCCACGCTATTTAATTTGCCCAAAGAGCTGACACTTTTTCTGCCATCCTAAAATTGTCTGGAATACTAAGTTAGTGTTCCTTTGCTGCCAAGCAAGGTACAACACATGTGCATTCTACACTCCTTTCCATTTCTGGAACGCATTATTAACTGCAGGTAGTCCAGCCAATTTGTGACGAAGGTGCAGGCGTGGATATAATGTTGCCTTCATCCAATGGTGGTTCTCTCGATGTCTGACAGCTCAACAATACCATCTGTTTCCACTTCCAAAACAAGTGACAACCTACCAATCACACTCCCGCTTACGGGTAAAGTGGTGGAAGTTCAGCGTGAAAAAGCATGTGTGACTGCTGTCCCCACAGTCACAGAGGATGAAGAGCACGCAGATGCACTTGATGGGGCAGGCGGTGGTTGCACAGCCCCGCTAGGCCGCAGTGTAGCACAGTGAAATTCCCATTGCGACTTATGCTTTATTTTAAGTCTTCTACTTGGTGGGCTCCCCAGTATGCAGCAAAACCACGCAACAGGAAAAGAACTCTAGGCAGTTGGGTTGATAAATGATTGTTTAACTTTCCCAAAATAAACAATAAGAACCATACATAAAATTGAAATAATAGAACAATCTATTCAGTTGCCTACTACCTGCTTATCCCTCTGCGTAGCAGCAGCAATTGTGTGTTTGCGTGTGTGTGTGTGCGAACATGACTTACCAGTGGCACATCACAAGAGCTTCAAAGTTATCTACCTAAACATAGACAAATCACATTACCCCCCCCCCTCTGAATACCCTTGTTAGCTGAAGCCTCACAGATAAGGCAGATGATGACAGTGTGAATGCAAACCACACAGCTCTGCAACACAGTCATGGAAATCTTGAAAAGCAACAGTCAATGCAAACATGTGTCGCTGTCCCTCTATGATTTAAACTGTACGTGACAATTTGACAGTGCAGAGGCAGCAAGTCTTATTGTCTATATAGTCGGCCTACCCAGAACAGATATGTAGGTGGCTCCTTCCTGTAACACACACCTTCAGCTTTTCCTTCTGTTCATAGACAGCATCTCCAAGTCCACACCCGAAGACCAATTTGCTATTGCTATAGAGACCAAACAGACAAAGGCAGATCCAAAAAACAGCAGCCCTTATGTGTAGTCTGCAACAATGCATGCAATGAACGGCAAATAAGCATGTTGCATTGACAGTGGCTAAAGCTGAGCAATACACCCTCACGCTATCAATTCATATCCATGTGACACTTCGTGGTGGAACTACTCAAAGTTGTGAGTTTTTGCCTTCTACTTAGAGATTGTTAACAAATCTTACAGATTACATGACTTGGGTGATCCTTTGCGATGTCCAAAAAGTCCTAGGCTAGGCAAGGCTTACAGCCCATGCGACCTGCATAGCCAACATGACTTATGCTCAGAGGCAGAGTTGTGGCAGAGAATTATTGTTGACGTGCTTCCAGTACTTTGTCTCTGTCCAGGAAGACACAACGTAAACTCGTCGTCAGTAGCATCCTCCTACACCTCCTCTGCTGACGTCATCGACTGGCTGACTTTGGTTTGACAGTAAGTGGGGTCTCCAACCTCATCATCACCCTGTGTGTTTTCATTCCCCTCGTCCTGAGTCCTCCGTGACAACCTCTTTCTACCCTGACCGAATAGCAAAGTTGTCATTACAATCAGGTATCTGAGTCTCCTCATCATGTTCCCCATTGTCTCCACCAGGATGATGTACGGTTTGGAAATGAGGGTGTACATTATGCTCAGCACCTTCTTCATCGGAGCCTGGATCCGACTCACAAAGCTTCTGGCCATCTGTGCAGATCATTTCCCCTGTCTCCTGGAACTCACTGCCTCAACACGTCAGATTATCTGCTACACCCGCAAGCTTCAAACAGAACCTGAAAACTCATCTGTTCAGAAATGAGTATAACCTTCAATGACCCCACCACCGTGCGGAGCTGCCGCCCAACCTACACTCCACCTACTGTCTCCTCCCCAAAATACTTTACAATGTAATCCCGCAAGGGCTGGGCCCTCTTCTCTCTGTACCAGTCTGTCTATTGTTACTTGTATATGTATTGTGTATGCAACCCCCTTCTCATGTACAGCACCATGGAATCAATAGTGCTCTATAAATAAATAATAATAATAACTTCTTTGTCTGTACTCACTGCAGCTTTTGAGCAGACCTCTGATTCACAGGCTATAGTGTGACTGAACAGCTCTGCAGACTCAACCATCTCTGTTACCCCATACTCAGCAGGGCTGGTGGAAACTTGAGAGCTGTTATGAAGCAAGTGCGATTGGGTTGACACCACAGTGGAATGGAGTATTTGTGATATTGAACTTGAGGTGGAGGAGAGGCTACTTTATGGCACACTTAAGATCCATTGAAGCAGCTGCTGTTTTGGTGCCTCATCTACATTTGTTAGCAATGGTCGTGTCCGTGAAAAAAGGATCATATCAGATTATCCACGGGAAGAAGTACACCTGTTATTTTGGCTGTTATTTGTTGTTATGAATTGGTGCCGCCGTAAATGCAATCAACCTGCTGCGGTTCCAGTTGCGCCCAGGCATCAGCTGCCATTTAGGGCTGTGCCTCGGGTTGTCCAGTTTGCTGCTTTCTCCTCCACGTCTAAGTGTGGAGAAGCGGCTAGTGCGCATGCGTGTGCTGATTTACCCCAGCCGCAGCCTAACTCCAGTGTTTTGCCTACTGAGTATGCTCAGCCTGACTGTGCCATTTCTGAGGCTAAGTTTTCATTTCGGGCTACATTTGGACTGTATGCTCGTTTGGACTGTGCCTGAGTCATTCTGCGTCATTCCACACACTTACACAGGGCCCTGGGGCTTGCCTCACTCTCGGGAGGCCACTACAACTAACTGCACCCAACATCAGCCCCAGGAGTCCCTTTACACTGGAGTGGCGGTCCCCACTGACCGCAATACCGAGAGTGGCGTCACGAAACTACATATAAAGAAGCAACCTACCTGTGACCAGACTGTTCCTCCACGTGGAGTCCCTGAAGGTCATGCACCGACACAACACCTGTGGGGATTCACACTTAGTGCGAAAAGCCTCTGCACAGTTTCTTGCACTCCGTGCCGGGTCTAAGTCCTGTGTTGTGCCTAGACAGCATGCTTAAGCGGATAGTCTTTTTTCGGAAACTGTATTTCATGCTACTGAGCATGCTCAGGCACTTACTGCATCAGAGGTTAGGTCCGGTAATGAACTCTTTGGCCCTGCCCCTGATGTGGGGGGCCCATATAGACCACAGGGCATAAGGTGTCCTGACGATGTGGCCAGGCCACTCCCAACTGGCTTGCAGAGGCCTGCCCCTATGACTTGTCACCTCATTATTGTTGGTCAGACGATGACTGGTGAGGTGCTTGGGTCGTGGCAGCCATGAGGTCATCATTGAAGTGGCGGTTCCGAATAGGACGCTAGTTATGCCACTCATGATGTGTCACTCTGCTTTTGCCTCCAGGAGGTGCATTGTGGTCCACCCTGGTTTGTGGCGGACCCAGGTTATTAAAGGGGCTGGAGCCAACAAGGAGGTGCGCAGTCTTCTATTATGATCTGAAAGAGCACACCTCCATGTGTTGAACCCATTGCGGCTTTAGGCCAGAGGTAGGCAGGGATAGGGCGTCGATGCAGGCCGCCACCACAGTTGGTAACGCAGAACGGTTAAGACCAGCTCCTGTCCTACCAGTCCTGCTAGTGCAGCCCAGTGGCATTAACAGGCCTGCTGCTGCTGATGCGCCTGCTGTCCACAAGTGTAACCCCTACGTACAGGGAGTTCCTGGGCTGGGTGGGCGTGTGGACCTTGTGACGCTAACAGGGCTCCCAGTCTCCAGATCCGAGTGTCGTCTAACTCGGTTCAGGTTACTATTTGTTTCAGAGCCACCCAGCTCTGTATCCTCCACCTAACCTTCCAGTTGCCAGCCTCCCCTTTTCCATCTGGGAGCACGGTGGACACCGACTGGTGATGGGGATATATACCTTTCTCTTTCTTTTCTTCTTAATTTTTTTATATAGCGGTAACATAGTATATACCACCTTATCCAAATCTGCCATTCCCACCATAACAGATGTTGTTTCTTCAGCAAATGTTACTGTTGCTTAACCACCAAACCCACGGACACAAACTTTTTTCCCTTTCCAACACACCTGTTCCCCTTTCCACCAGCATCTGTCCTTTTTCAACTCATTTTGTATATGACCAAAAGTGCAACTCTTCGGGGACACTGTACTCAACGCCGTCTCAGCACAGCAGCCAGCCCTCGGTCCCTCAGATGTGGACAAGTAAAAGACCATTTCCTCCTATCCATGACAAAGCGTTGAGCTTCACTCTGTGCAGCACTTCGAATTCGTACAATCCGAGGGTCATGTTGTAGGTAGTCCAGCAAGAAGGCGCTCATGTGTCTTGTCCATCCAGGAGGACCAAGTCCTTGGTGTGTTGGTGGTGGAGAGGTGAAAATCGTGCCTCCTTCCTCTGCCCTCTACCCCCAACCTCGCACAACCGAAATGTGAGCAAGCTCTCACTCATCTGCTGAGTCTTCCATGCCCATTGCCAGTTCATCATCTATTTCTTTATGGGCTCCTGCACCTTCCTCAACAGTTTTGCTGATACTATGCGCCCTTGTTAATCCGTCTCCCCCACCATCCCATGACTGCCGCCTAGGTGCCGCTGACCGTCTGGACCTTGTAGATCTTGTTATCTCTTCCACATATGACTCCTCCTGTACTTCCTCCTTTTCCTCTTGTCCCAACACCTGACTCCGAATAATGCTTACAGTGTGCTCCATCATGTAGATGACCAGAATTGTCACGCCGAGAATGGCATCGCCAGTGCTAAACATCTTCGTTGACATTTGTAAACTGTGTAAAAGGGTGCATAGGTCCTTGATCTGACACCACTCCAGCAGCGTGATCTGCACCACCTCTGGATCAAGTTAGCCCAGGGTATACGTCATAACGTATTTCAGCAGGGCTCGGCGATGCTGCCACAGACGCTGCAACATGTGCAGATTCAAATTCCTGCGTGTCGGCACATCGCATTTCAGGCATTGAACCGCCAGACCAAAAGACTTCTGGAGCAATCAAAGTTGTTGAGCTGCTGGGTGTGAACGATGGAAGTGAGCACATAGCGAGCGTGCCCGCTGCACAAGGCCATGTAGGTCGGGATGGTGGTTTGAAAATTGCTGGAGAATCAGATTCAACACGTGAGCCATACAAGGCACGTGTGTCACATTGCCCTGACGAAGGCCCGCAGCCAGGTTTGCATCATTGCCGCACACGGCTGTTAAGTCACCACCGGAGTCCGCTCCATCAATTTGTACTCCGGTCGCCAGGTGACAACGTGTTCCTTTCGTGCATAGTGCTGATGATTGGAGAGGAGTTGATGCCAGCGGCAGAGGTGGACGCAGGTTATGCTCACCCACTGGGCTGCGTTACCTTGACAGATGCAGAACCACTGGCTGAATGTAGGTGGTAGGTGTCTCACAGATGAAGTACCATCATTCAGATACAACCAATGGAAAGACACCACACCCTTTTTTAGGCCCATCCTGTCTGCTGACCACTGCCAGACATAGCTATGAACCTCTGGTTACTGTTACCCCCAGTTCTGTTTTGTGATTTTGTGTGCTTGTTTCCTGACTACTTTTCCTGCCTGCTGTTTATGTACCTTGTTGGCCGATCCGCATTTCACCTCTGCTTGTTTTCTGATTAAGCCCTGGCCATCCCATTTTGTTCCTCTTCCTCAATTAATGTTTTGACCCTGCCTGACTACTATTCTCTGGAACTGCAGCCTTCCACAGGTATTGATCTCCTTGGGCCCTGTGTAATTCCAAATCCCTATATAGAGGTTAAAGGGTTTCAGGGTTCTGGGGGTCCTGCTTGGTGAGTGGCTTCCATCTAGCTTATCCTTTACAGCCCGTCTGAGTGTGTGGATCAAGGAAGGCGTTACACCGTGCCCTCTGCAGAAGGCCATGCAGGCCAGGATAGTGCTTTAAAAATTGTTGGACAACAAGGCACGTGTGTCACATTGTCACGGCGAAGGGCCGCACCCAGGTTTGCATCATTGTCGCACCCAGTCTTCCCTGGCTGCTGGTTGAGTGGAGACAACCATTGATGAAACTCGGTCTCACTCTCCAGAGCTTACTGTCCACAACTCCTCAGCGGTGTGACTCACAATTCACACACATTTAAAAGAAAATAGTCGACCGCCTCATGCTGTTGAGCTCTGCTGCCAGCATAGTAAGGCTGTGTGTGGGATTCCTTGTGCGCAGTTACAACGCGGGTGGCCTGACCCCACAGAGTTTGGGCCGAGGTGGAAGACCCACACGAGGTTGAGGAGGCAGAAGCAGTGGAGGAACTTCTACATACAGAGGAAGGATTGACACAAAACTTGTGTAGACGGCAAGACTTGTAGGGCAGAGCCTTCTCCATCTCTCACCATAGTTACCCAGTGCCCAGTCAGTGACATGTAACTCCCCTGTCCATGCTTACTGGTCCAAGTATCTGTGGTGAAATGCACCCTGTCACACACAGAGTTTCTCAAGGAAGCGGTGATGTTGTGTGCGACCTGCTGTGGTAGCGCAGGCACGCCTTTCTTGGAGAAGTGGCGACTGGGCATCGGCTCTTGGGGCACTGCGATGGGCATAAGGTCTTGAAAATCCTCGATCTCAAAAGGGTGTAAAGGCAGCCTTTCTGTAGCCAACAAGTTGCAGATGCTGAAACTCAACCTCTTAGGCATGTCATGCCCTTCGAAAATCATGTAAAACCCAGCGAGGGGACTCCAACCACAGTCTCCCTCGTTTCCACTAATTGGGCCACACACACCCTACTTGACTGGCATCAGTTGACCCCCATTTTCAAAATGAAAAAGATGCTTTGCATGAAGCACTCTCAAAAATACATGTGCCTTTTGCCTCCCCTGGATGACCCAAGGGAAGAAAAGTCCTCTGTGAGGCATGACTTGTTCATCTTGGTTCTTTTAAATACAGCGAGGGGACTCCAACCACAGTCTCCCTCATTTCCACAAATTGGGCCACACACACCCCACTTGACTGGCATCAGTTGACCCCCATTTTCAAAATGAAAAAGATGCTTTGCATGAAGCACTCTCAAAAATGCATGTGCCTTTCGTCTCCCCTGGATGACCCAGGGGAAGAAAAGTCCTCTGTGATCCATGTCCACATTGTCAGTGGACAGACGCGTGTGCTTATCTGTCAGCAGACCCCCAGCAGCACTGAAGACACGTTCCAAGAGAATGCTGGGTGCGGGACACGACAAGATCCCCAAGGCGTTCGTGGCGAGCTCAGGCAATTTATCCAGATTGGAAGCCTAAAATGAGCAAGGCTCAAGTTGCACAGTAATGGCATTGATGTTCCCTTGCATATACTCATATATCTGTGTCTCCTCCTCTTTTTCCTCGTCCAGCTGTTTAGTTTTCGCATGGGTATTTGTCCTTGTCACTTTCCCATGTGTTTGTGTTGTCTTGGGAGTTGTTTGTCACTTTTTGGACACCTTTGAAGGTGTTTTTCCAGGTGTTTTTAGGTGTTTGTGATTGCCTCCCATTGTTTTCAATGGGGTTCGAGAGGTTCGTCGAACGGTTTGTCGAACGGCTCGTCGAACGGGGCACCGTTCGACGAACCGAACCGAACTCGAACTCTAGGGGGGTGGCTCATCTCTAATCAGGACCAGTTCAAACAACAAAACAAACAAACTAACTGGTAGCATAGCAGGTCATAGCTACCAAGCGCAGGTGTCCTTATGAACCTGTGCCCGCTCCCAGGTGACAACTGCTGACTTCCCGCTACTTGGTTCAGGGTAGCTCACTGCCAGGTCCCCAACAGCGACTGGGTACAATACCTGGGGACAGTCTCAGCACTGGCAGTGGCCTCCTCCGCGGCTCTCGATGACGTCATTGCATGGATTCCCGTCACTGGGTCAGATGGTGCCTGCTCCTTATCCAGCGGAGAAGGTGATGTGACCGCTTCTGGTCTCTCTGGCTCTGAGGGTGATGCGGCCTGGTCGAGCATGGATCCCGGTAGCTGGGTCGGTACAGCCTGGTCAAGCGGCGCTCCCCTTTCTTGAGCCCACATGGCTGCCACCACCTCCATCATCTCCGCCTTTCACTCCTCGACTCACTGCAGATGTTCCGCCCGCAGAGTCCAGCACAGCCGCTGGACCTCCGTCTCTAGCCTTTCCGCGGTCCAGGTTCCTGGTTGACTTGATGCACTGGCGCAATCCCCTGGAGCAGACATGTTGTCAGTAACAGTCCTGAAGGCATTCTGGTGTAGGGCCTCCGGTCTCCCTGCTTCCGTTTTCGTTTTACATTCCGGATAGTCCCAGGGAGGCAGGGCTTTCTTTTCTCGCCTTTTGGTCTGCTGTGGTGCAGTTATTTTTCACAGCAAAATGGCGGCGTTTTTTCAAAAAATAAAGTACAGTCCATAAAACACAGTTTTTAAAGCACACATCACCCGGTTTGACTGGGTTCAGTTCAATCCTGTTCGTGACGCCAGGAAAAAGGGTTGTCGTGCCCAGTGATATGGGGTACTCGGTCCCGGGCAGTGTCTCTATTGGAATGTCATGGTGGTGGCTGTTGCCTGGTTCTGTGTCCTAGGCCCTTTTTGTAATGGGGATATTTATAGGGGAGAATAAGATAATGTTCACTTATGACGCCACTTGCGGAGTTTTGGCTAAGTGTAGGGAGCCGCCGCTGCAGAATGTCTCTACTGGGCCTGGTGGAATTGGCAGCTAGAATGATAGACCCTCCGCAAGTAGGGTTTTGCACCAGAAGGTGTATGGTGCAGTGGGCGTCGGAAGAAGGTAGTCCACACAGGTGTTCAGTGCAACTGGTTAACTCACTGCTGGTAAGTGTTGACTGGTTGCCTGAGGCCGGCTGGTTTCGCCTCCAGGTGCCCTTCGTCCCAGTGCCACTTTGGTTCTCTGGTACCTTCTTCTATTACACCTGTCTCTGGTAAGTGGGTCCCTGTGGTATACAACAACTGGGGGTCCCCGTTCTGTGGTTTGTCCACTTCTGTCCACCTGACGGTAGCGTGAACCCTGTGGGGTTGGAGTCTCTGGTCTTGTCCCCGGTTTTTCCTTTGCTACTGAGTCTTCGGATTCTTTAGAGTCAGCAAGGTCCTTGATGGTCCCCTTGCTGTGCAGGTGTTAACAGGTCGGCTTGGAGCTCTTTCCTGTCCTAGGGTCCTGTACCCCGTCGGTGCGTAGTTCCAGGAGTACTCCACCGTACTCCATCGGCAACCACTTCTCCTGGGTACCAGGTCACCGTTAACCCGAGTCAGTACGTCGCTTCGCTTCCACCCTCACTCCTCACCTGGCTGACACTTGACTGACTACTCTCCACACTCTGCCCCTCCCACCTGGTCAACTAGTGGACTGGATTGGCTCCACCTCTAGGTGGCTATCCATGGTCCCACCCTAGCTGGGTTCCATTGTATGGGCGATTGTTGGGGAAAACTGGGATTACCTGGATTTTTGTTGGTTGCACTGTGGTTCTGGGTGCCTAAGGGGGTAGGCTCTGCATCCTTGTGGGGATGCAGAACCTCGTAGCACCCTGATGGTTTGAGGGGTGCTACATAAGCTTCTTTCATTACGAATGTCTTTCGTTGGCTATAGAAATCAATTACAGTTCCTATTGATGACCTGTGGTTCCCAGCTCCATTGACTTTAATGAAAGCAGGATTTTTGGCGAATAACTATAAAGTACTGGGTTAAATTTTCCCCTCAAAACATAGTCTATGATGTTCAGTGAGTCAAAAGAGGCGTCTGTGCAAACTTTCGTGATTGTAAATGCGACAGTGCGGATTCCTTTTGCGGACATACACACATACAGTCATATGAAAAAGTTTGGGCACCCCTATTAATGTTATCCTTTTTTCTTTATAACAATTTGGGTTTTTGAAACAGCTATTTCAGTTTCATATATCTAATAACTGATGGACTCAGTAATATTTCTGGATCGAAATGAGGTTTATTGTACTAACAGAAAATGTGCAATCCGCATTTAAACAAAATTTGACAGGTGCAAAAGTATGGGCACCCTTATCAATCTCTTGATTTGAACACTCCTAACTACTTTTTACTGACTTACTAAACCACTAAATTGGTTTTGTAACCTCAATGAGCTTTGAACTTCATAGGCAGGTGTATCCAATCATGAGAAAAGGTATTTAAGGTGGCCACTTGCAAGTTTGAGTTGTTTGGTCATACAAAAAGGCATTATGCATGGAGGCAAAAAACACGGCATTCCAAGAAAAGCACTTGCTACCCACAGTAAAATTTGGTGGAGGTTCCATCATGGTTGGAGGCTGTGTGGCCAATGCCGGCACCGGGAATCTTGTTAAAGTTGAGGGTCGCATGGATTCAACTCAGTATCAGCAGATTCTTGACAATAATGTGCAAGAATCAGTGACGAAGTTGAAGTTACGCAGGGGATGGATATTTCAGCAACACTATGATCCAAAACACTGCTCCAAATCTACTCAGGCATTCATGCAGAGGAACAATTACAATTTTCTGGAATGGCCATCCCAGTCCCCAGACCTGAATATCATTGAAAATCTGTGGGATGATTTGAAGCGTGCTGTCCATGCTCGGCGACCATCAAACTTAACTGAACTGGAATTGTTTTGTAAACAGGAATGGTCAAATACACCTTCATCCAGGATCCAGGAACTCATTAAAAGCTACAGGAAGCGACTAGAGGCTGTTATTTTTGCAAAAGGAGGATCTACAAAATATTAATGTCACTTTTATGTTGAGGTGCCCATACTTTTGCACTGGTCAAATTTTGTTTAAATGCGGATTGCACATTTTCTGTTAGTACAATGAACCTCATTTCAATCCAGAAATATTACTCAGTACATCAGTTATTAGATATATAAAACTGAAATAGCTGTTGCAAAAACCCAAATTGTTATAAAGAAAAAAGGTTAACAATAATAGGGGTGCCCAAACTTTTTCATATGACTGTACACACACACACATACACACACACACACTCAGCTATATATATATATATATATATATATATATAATATATATAAAGCTGAGTGTATGTATTAATAGCAGCTGTAATTGGTTGCTATAGGAACAAAGGACATTCATAGTATAAGAAGCTTCTGTGTGAGGTGGGGACACGGATAGAGACAGACAAGGAAAGAGACAGACAGATGGGGAAAGAGACAGAGAGACAGACAAGGAAAGACAGACTGATGGAGAAAGAGAGAGACAGGTGGTGAAAGAAATAGGCGGGAAAAGAGACAGACGGGGAAAGAGACAGACACAGATATAGAAAGAGAGACAGACAGAGAGATAGACACAGACAAACATGGATAGAGACAGATAGACAGAGTAAAGGCTGCTTAACACGCAGCGACATTACTAGCGATAGCACCCGCCCCCATCTTTCGTGCGTTACGGGCAAATCGCTGCCCGTGGTGAACAATATCGCAGGTACGCGTCACACAAACTTACCTTCCTAAAGATGTCACTGTGGCCGGCGAACAACCTCTTTTTTAAGGGGGCGGTTTGTGCGGTGTCACAGTGATGTCACACAGCAGGCCACCAATAGAAGCGGAGGGGCATAGAGCAGCCGCATGAACGTCACTCCCACCTCGTTGCCAGAGGACGCAGGAACACTGTTGTTCGACGTTCCCGGGGTGTCACACGTAGCGATGTGTGCTGCCTCGGGAACGACGAACAGCCTGCATCCAGGATGAGCAACGATATTTGGAAAATGAACGAGGTGTCAACAATAGAGATGAGCTATGTTCGAGGTTCGAGGTTCGCCAATTTCATGTTCGAGTGATTTTGGGGGTGTTCGAGACGTTCGACGAACTTGAGCCTTTTGCTAAAAGCTCGACAGTTCGAGTAGCGTTGGAGAACGGTTCGATCAACAAAAAGCCTAGCTAGTTAGTAACTGGCTTTTCACTGTAATAGTGTGAGTCACTGTGAATCAAAATGATCAAAATTCAGCATATAGTGTGCGGGGGGGACGTGGTTTAGATCAGTGCTGCTGCTCAGTGCTGAGAGAATGCCAATCACCATTTTTTTTTTTCCTAACCACGCGTACAGTGGAGCGGGTCAAGCTGTCAGCAAATCACAGAGACTCACATTGAAAAGTGGATTTTTGCCAGACAAGAAAGGGCATGTGTCATAGGCTGTTCATGTCACATGTCCTTGCCTTATAAGACACGGCCATTTTCCCCGTCGCCGCCATTATCTCTCTGCTGCGTGCGGGTGACAGTCACCACTCCCGCTGCTGCTGCTGCTGTGTGCGCTATAGAGATACAGTGCAATCTACACAGCGCTTTAGGGATTAGGGACTACTGGTTATTTCAGCCCTTTTCAGGGCTGATTTACAGGCGTTCATAGCCATAGCTGCTAGGCAGGTCCGTGCAAACACTGTGTAGGGCTTTAGATAACAGCGTCTGGCTTCCTCAGCTCAGGCAATTCCTTGCTGCATTTTTTCATTAGCAGGGATAGAAAGTGAGGCTTCCTTTGCTGTCCACTGACCCACAGCACCCATGCATTCTACCCACCTGCCTATTTTTGCCATGCTATTTTATTTCCCCAAAGAGCTGACACTTTTTGGAGCATCCTAAAAGTGTCCGGAATACTAAGTTAGTGTTCCTTTGCTGTCCACTGACCCACAGCACCCGTGCATTCTACCCACCTGCCCTTTTTTGCCACTTTATTTTATTTCCCTAAAGAGCTGACACTTTTTGTGGCATCCTAAAAGTGTCTGGAATACTAAGTTACTGTTCCTTTGCTGTCCACTGACCCACAGCACCCATGCATTCTACCCACCTGCCCATTTTTGCCACACTATTTTATTTCCCCAAAGAGCTGACACTTTTTGGGGCATCCTAAAAGTGTCTGGAATACTAAGTTAGTGTTCCTTTGATGTCCACTGACCCACAGCACCCGTGCATTCTACCCACCTACCCATTTTTGCCACGCTACTTTATTTCCCCAAAGAGCTGAAACCTTTTGTGGCATCCTAAAAGTGTCTGGAATACTAAGTTAGTGTTCCTTTGATGTCCACTGACCCACAGCACCCGTGCATTCTACCCACCTACCCATTTTTGACACGCTACTTTATTTCCCCAAAGAGCTGACACTTTTTGGGGCATCCTAAAAGTGTCTGGAATACTAAGTTAGTGTTCCTTTGATGTCCACTGACCCACAGCACCCGTGCATTCTACCCACCTACCCATTTTTGCCACGCTACTTTATTTCCCCAAAGAGCTGAAACTTTTTGTGGAATCCTAAAAGTGTCTGGAATACTAAGTTAGTGTTCCTTTGATGTCAACTGACCCACAGCACCCGTGCGTTATACCCACCTACCCATTTTTGCCACGCTACTTTATTTCCCTAAAGAGCTGACACTTTTTGTGGCATCCTAAAAGTCTCTGGAATACTAAGTTAGTGTCCTTTGCTGTTAGGGGCATACTAAAATTGACTGGGATAGTCAGTGTTGGTTCTTCAGCTGTCAATAAAGCTAGACCACCTCTGCATTGTACACACCTGTCCATTTTTAGCTACGTAATTTTAATTGCAAACTGTGCTGCCACTCTTAAGGGCATACTAAAATTGTTTGGGATACTACCTTAGTGTTCATTTGCTGCCAATCATGGTACAGCACCTGTGCATGCTACACACCTGTCCATTTTTGCTACGCAATTCTAATTGCAAACTGTGCTGCCACTATTAGGGGCATACTAAAATTGTCTGGGATACTACTTTAGTGTTCCTTTGCTGCCAATCACGGTACAGCACCTGTGCATGCTACACACCTGTCCATTTTTGCTACGCAATTCTAATTGCAAACTGTGCTGCCACTGTTAGGGGCATACTAAAATTGACTGGGATAGTTAGTGTTGGTTCTTCAGCTGTCAATAAAGCTAGACCACCTCTGCAATCTACACCACCTCTCCATTTTTGCTACCACATTTTAAGTGTCAAATCTTGTTGCTAACAAAATGAGTGGCAAAAGGACAGATGCTGGTGGAAAGGGGAACAGGCGTGTTGGAAAAGGAAAAAAGTTTTTGTCCGTGAGGTAGGTGGGAAAGCTACATTAACATCTGCTGAAGAAAGGCCATCTTCCAGCAAAAGTAAGATGTCTACTACTTTCTGTGGACAATCGGATGTGCTACCTTTTTTACGGAACCGAACAACTGTAACAAAGGTAGATGATGCACAAAAAAAGAATATGCTTGAATGGATCTCAAGTGCTCCAAGTGGCCTCTCCTCCACCTCAACGTCAACATCCAAAAAACAACAGTCCTCTGAGTTGTCACCCCAATCACACTTGCTTTCTCCCAGCTCTCAAGTCTCCACCCGCCCTGCAGAGTATGGTGTAACAGAGATGGGTGAGTCTGCAGAGCTGTTCAGTCACACTATAGGCTGGGAATCAGAGGTCTGCTCCCAAGCTACAGTGAGTACAGACCAGGAAATGGTCTGCAGTGATGCCCAGAAGCTTTGTGAGTCAGATTCAGGCCCTGATGACCAAGTTTCTGAGCATAATGTAGACCCTCATTCCCAAACTGTAACACCTGCTGGTGGAGACAATGAGGAACACACTGATAATGATGAGACGCAGATACCTGATTGGGATGACAACTTAACTATTCAGTCAGGGCAGGAAGAGGTTAGGTCTGAGGGCGAGGGGAGTGCAAACACAACTCTTGATGATGAAGTTCTATATTCCACTTACTGTCAACCCACAGTCAGGCACTCGAGGAGGTCACCAGAGGTGGTGGAGAAGGATGCGACTGACGACGAAGTTACCTTGCGCCTTCCTGGACAGAGTCGGAGTACTGGAAGCACGTCAACAACTGCATCCTCAGCCACAACTCTGCCTCTGAACACAAGTTGGGGTGGCTCTGCAGGTCACATGGGCTCTAAGCCTTGCCTAGCCTGGTCCTTTTTTGACATTGCAAAGGATCTCCCAAATCATGTGATCTGTAAGATTTGTCACCAATGTATAAGTAGAGGCCAAAACCTCACTAGTTTGACAACTTCTTCCATGAATCGTCACATAAATAACAAGCATATGTCCCAGTGGGAAGCTCACCACGCTACAATGTGGCCTAGTGGAGCAGGCCAAGCACCGTCTGCCCCTTCAAGTGCATCCGCGCGCTCTTCATCCTCTATGACTGTGGGGACAGCTGTCACACATGTTTTTCCACGCAGACCTTCAACCTCTTTAACCGCAACAGGCAGTTTGCTTGGCAGGTCGTCAGTTGTTTTGGAAGGGGAAACAAGTGCTGGTGTAGAGCTCTCTCAGACATCAAGAGCACCAACTTTGGATGAAAGCAACATCATGTCTCCGCCTGCACTTTCCTCACAGACCTGCAGTTTTCCAGTGACACCCTACTCAACACCGTCTCCAAACAGCAGCCAGATCTCAGTCCCTCAGATGTGGACAAATAAAAGGCCATTTCCTCCGAGCCATGACAAAGCTAAGAGGTTGACTTTATCCCTCTGTAAGCTCTTAGCTACCGAAATGCTGCTTTTCCGCCTGGTGGACACAGAGGATTTTCGAGACCTTATGTCAGTCGCAGTGCCCCAGTACCAGATGCCCAGTCGCCACTACTTCTCCAAGAAAGGTGTGCCTGCGCTACACCAGCATGTCGCACACAACATCACCGCTTCCTTGAGAAACTCTGTGTGTGACAGGGTGCATTTCAGCACCAATACTTGGACCAGTAAGCATGGACAGGGGTGTTACATGTCGCTAACTGGGCACTGGGTAACTATGGTGAGAGATGGAGAAGGGTCTGCTGAACAAGTCTTGCCTTCCCCACAACTTGTGCATCAATCCTCTGTATGTCCAAGTTCCTCCACTGCTTCTGCCTCCTCAACCTTGTCTGGGTCCTCCAACTCCGCCCCAAGCCTGCCTGGTCAGGCCACCCGCATTGTAACTGCGCACAAGGAATCCCGCACACCTCCTTACTATACTGGCAGCAGAGCTCAACGGCATCAGGCAGTCTTTACATTGAAATGTCTTGGAAATAAGAGTCACACAGCTGAGGAGTTGTGGTCAGCTCTTGCGAGCGAGTTTACTAAATGATTGTCTCCACTCAACCTGCAGCCAGGGAAGGCTGTGTGCGACAATGCTGCAAACCTGGGTGCGGCCCTACGCCGGGGCAAGGTGACACACGTGCCTTGTATGGCTCACATGTTGAACCTTGTTGTCCAGCAATTTTTAACCCTCTATCCCGGCCTAGATGGGCTTCTGCAGAGGGCACGGTCACTCTCTGCTCACTTCCGCCGTTCAACCGGCACAGCTGACCGACTTGCATCGCTCCAGAAGTCTTTCGGCCTGCCGGTTCATCGCCTGAAAAGCGATGTGCCGACACGCTGGAATTCGACTCTCCACATGCTGCAGCGACTGTGGCAGCACCGTCTAACCCTGGTGCAATACGTTATGACATATAGCCTTGGCCAACGAGATGCAGAGGTGGGGCAGATCACACTGCTGGAGTGGTCTCAGATCAAGGACCTATGCACCCTTCTGCACAGTTTCGACATGGCAACGAATATGTTTAGCTCTGACAATGCCATTATCAGCATACCAATTCCAGTCATTTACATGCTGGAGCACATGCTAAACGCTATTCGGAGTCAGGGGGTGGGACAAGAGGAAGAGGAGGAAGTACAGGAGCATTCATATGCGTAAGGGATACCAACATCTACAAGGTACAGAGGTTCAGCATCACCAAGGCGGCAGGCATGGGACGGTGGGGAAGAGGGATTAACAAGGGCGCATGGTAGCAGCCAAAATGTTGAGGAAGGTGCAGGAGACCAGGAAGAAATGGAGGATGAACTCTCGATGGGCATGGAAGACTCAGCAGATGAGGGAGACCTTGGTCAAATTTCGGTTGAACGAGGTTGGGGGGAGATGTCAGAGGAAGAAAGCATGGTTATCACCTTGCCGCCACAAACACAGCGAGGACTTGGTCTGCATGGATGCACAAGACACATGAGCGCCTTCTTGCTGCACTACCTACAACATGACAGTCGGATTGTCCAAATTAGAAGTAATGATGACTACTGGGTTGCCACACTATTAGATCCCCGGTACAAGTCCAAATTTGGCGAAATAATTCCAGCCATAGAAAGGGACGCACGTATGCAGGAGTATCAGCAGAAGCTGTTACTTAATCTTAGCTCGGCTTTTCCACCAAACACCAGTGGTGCACCGAGTGAATCTCTCAGTTGTAACTTGCCAAGCATGGGACTGTCTCGTCATTATCAGTCAAACCGTACTAGCAACACCGTATCTGGTGCTGGTAACAGCAATTTTATGGAATCGTTTCATAATTTTTTTAGACCATCTAATGCAAGGCCACAAGAGACAAGAAGTCTGACACATAGTCAACAGCTGGAGAGGATGATACAGGAGTATCTCTAAATGAACATCGATGCCATGACTTTGCAACTGGAGCCTTGCTCATTTTGGGCTTCAAATCTCGAAAAATGGCCTGAGCTCGCCACTTACGCCTTGGAGATCTTGTCGTGTCTCGCAGCCAGCGTTGTCTCTGAAGGTGTCTTCAGTGCTGCTGAGTGTGTGCTGACAGATAAGCGCACGTGTCTGTCCAGTGACAATGTGGACAGACTAACGTTCATCAAGATGAACAAGTCATGGATCCTCAAGGACTTTACTACCCCTGTGTCATCCTGGGGAGAGTAAAGGCTGGCGTATTTTATAATGTGCTTCATGCAAATCAACCTGTCAAGTTTGGAACTGGGGCACAAGTGATGCCACTGAAGTGGTGTCTGTGGGCCCAATTTTTGGAAAAAAGGGAGACTCTGCTTGGAGCCCCCTTGCGGTGTTTTTAAAAATGAGGCAAGATGAACAAGTCATGGTTTAGCAAAGACTTTGCTACCTACCCTGGTGTCAGTCTGGGGACAGTTAAGGCTGGCATATTTTTGACTGTGCTTGATGCAAATCTACCTGTGAAGTTTGTAACTGGGGCACAAGTGATGCAACTGAAGTGGTGTCTGTGGGGCCCAATTTTTGGAAAAAAGGGAGACTCTGCTTGGAGTCCCCTTGATGATTACATAATTTTAGAAGGGCATGACATGCCTATATCTGTGTCTCCTCCTCTTTTTCCTCATCCAGCTGTTTTGTTTTCGCATGAGTATATGTCCTTTTCACTCACCCGTGTTTGTGGTGTCTTGTGAGTTGTTTGTCACCTTTTGGACACCTTTGAAGGTGTTTTATATGTGTTTTTATTAGTTTGTGTTTGCCTCATATTGTTTTCAACGGGGTTAGAGAGGTTTGTCGAACGATTCCTCGAACATTCGTCGAACGGGGCCTCCGTTCGACTAACCAAACCGAAATCGAGCCTTCAGAGGCTCGCTCATCTCTAGTCAACAATCAACGATTTTGTGAGTATTTGGGATCGTTAGCGGTCTCTCGTAAGTGTCACACGTCGCTAATGAGGCCGGATGTGTGTCACGTATTCCGTGACCCCAGACAGACAGACACAAAGAGACAGACAGACAGACAGACAGACACAAAAATACAGACAGAGACTGGGAGAGAGACAGAGGCAGACTCAAAGAGACAGACAGATAGACAGAGACAGACAGACACAAAGAGACAGAGATATAATTTCAGAATGTGGTGACTAAGAAATCAACAACCATATACATTTTTGAGAGAGCTTTTTGTGCAAACATTTTACAACAGAAAAGAAAAAGTATATACTAATCACATTGACCCACATAATAAAACTCTGTTCAGATATGCATATTTCATTGTCCGTATATAGAAAGAAATTCAAGGACTGACTTCGGTCGTCTGACACCAATGTGCAGTCTCATTATATAGGGCTGTAAAGTGGGGTTAGGAAAGTCGCAGTAAAGGCCCCGTCACACGCAACGACAGATCTAACGATATATTGCCGGGGTCACGGATTCCGTGACGCACATTCGGCATCGTTAGCGACATCGTTGCGTGTGACAGCAAGGAACAACCGTTAACAATGAAAAATACTCACCTTATCATCCATCGTTGACACATCGTTCCTTTTTAAAATATCGTTGATTGTAGAGGACGCAGGTTGTTCGTCGTTCCCGAGGCAGCACACATCGCTACGTGTGACACCTCGGGAACGATGTAGCGTACCTGTGGCCGCCGGCAATGCGGAAGGAAGGAGGTGGGCGGGATGTTACATCCCGCTCATCTCCGCCTCTTCGCTTCTATTGGTCGCCCGCTGTGTGACATTGCTGTGACGCCAAACGTCCCTCCCCCTTCAGGAAGAGGATGTTTGCCGCCCACAGCGACGTCGTTGGGGAGGTAAGTACATGTGACGGGGGTTTACCAAATTGTGCGCCACGCGCAACTAATTGCCCGTGACGCACAAACGATGGGGGCGGGTGCGATCGCTCATACGATCGCACGATATATCGATGCGTGTGACGCCACCTTTAGGCTATGTTCACACATTGCATTTTTTCTGCTTTTTTTGCAGCAAAACGTGGTCTCTTGGCAGTAAAAAGCTGCGTTTTTGGTCTGTCATTTGTCTACAGTAAATCTTTAAACAAAGTTCGTTTCATTCGTCACTAGTCATGAACGGACCCAGGCTGTAAAAAGCCAGATCTGCTTGGGTTCAAAAGTCCCCATGCACCAACCCCGGAGTTCTCAGGGAACTCCGGGTAACTATCCAGATCTGTCAACTTAGGTAATTAAAAAAAAAAATAAAGATCCCACGCGGCTGTAACACTATTTCTGAGGCACTCATACTACTTTCAGGGCAGCTCATTATCCTTCATACATATTCACTGCTTCCCACGCACACTGGCAGTCCCGGCATCTGTGATTGGTTGCAGTCATTAGGCACCCCTACCCTGTGTAGCAGTGTGTCTGAATGCTTTGAATCACAGACACTGTGTGCATATCCCTAGCATGGTGTAAACATAAATAAATTAAAAAATTGGCATAGTGTCCCCCCATATTATGATACCCAGCAAAGATAAAGAATACGGCTACAAGCTGCATCGCCCAGCATTGTGCTTATCTTATCAAAATAAGAGGAACCGCACGCAGCTCTTTTTAAAAATTATTTAAATAATTTAAAAAAACTATCGTGGGCCCCCATCAATTTTGATACCCAGCCATGATAAAGCTGACAGCTAGGGGCTGGTATTCTCAGGCTGGGGAGAACCTTGGTTATTCGACCCCCCCAGCGTAAAAATAGCAGCTTGCAGCCATCCAGTATTGTCGCATCCATTAAATGCAAAAATCCCAGAACTTTACGAGGCTCATACCAATTGCCCTGGGGCGGTAGCAATCGGGGTAATGACAACTCACAGCTGCCAATAAACCCTAGATTAGTAATGGGAGGTGAATATGAGACTCCCATTACAAATCTGTAAGTGAAAGTGAAAAAATCCTTTATTTGAAATACAATACAAAAATAACACCCTTTCTCCTGTTTATTAACCCCCAAAACACCCAGTCCTGACGTAATCCACACGAGATCCCACGACGATTCCAGCTCTGCTTAATACTGAAGGCACAGCGTACAGGCACGGAACATGTCCGCATGCTGTGGCTTCAGGCACAGAATGACTGCGCTGCAGCAATGAGCAGTGATGTCACTCAGTTTATTTACAGTCACAGCTGGAGGTTCCCATGGTCCTCCACCAGGTAAACTGACCTCAGGTGACCTCATTATACTCAGTGACTTCACCGAGCTCACAGACCTGTATTTCCTGGCAGAAAACTGCATTTTTTTGCCAAGAGATGCAGTTTTTATGCTGACATTTATATACCATATTCCTGCACCAAATCTGCATCTTCTGGCAAAAAATCACATCAAAACACGGTTTTGATGCTATGGTGATGCGATTTTTTTTGCCAGGAGATACAGATTTGTTGCAGGAATATGGTGTACAAATGTAAGCACATTCAGCAAGTCTAGGAGCATTACGCTCGAAACGCGTCTGGTGTGAGCCATAGATCTCCTATGGACCTGCTAGATTACTCATGAATCATGCAAAATTTTCATGGATGATTTTAAAGAAATTACCAATAAAGGTGAATTTTATTATAAAGGAAAAGAAATCTGGAAACTGGATCATATCTTCTTGTTTCTCTTGTACCTGACGCTAAAGCATCAGCGGGATCCTTTGTCTTTTATTACCGACGGAACTGAGCGGTCTCCGGGGTGAGCTGGATTCTTTATCTTCAAACTATAAGTAAAAATGTAAGCACCAAATTTGTATCACATGGCCAAAAAATGCACAGAACCGATTTTGACACCGTTTCGGTGTAGTTTTCAGCCGGGAGGTACAAATTTGGTGCTAAAATGTCTCCACCAGATTTCAGTACCAATTTTGCACCTTCTGGCAGAACATCACACCGAAATGGCGTCAAAATAATTTTTGTGCATTTTTTTGCCAAGAGATGCAGATTTGGTCCTGAAATTTACATATGATATTCATGCACAAAATTTGCATCTCCTGGCAAAGTACGCATCAAAACCGTATCATAACGCATGCAGCTTTGAAGCAATTTCTTTGCCAAGACATGCAGATTTGGTGCACGAATATGGTATATAAATTTCAGCATGAAATCTGCAGCTCTTGGTCAAAAAACACACAAACAGTTTTGATGCCATTTCGGTGTGGTTTTCTGCCTGAAGCTGCAGGGTATTAGAGCTTTTTTTTTTTTACGACAGGTTGCCTTTAACATGTCAATTATACCAAATAGTGAACAGGATTAAAAAAAAAAACCTAGAACTGTTTTTTGTTTTTTTTTACATTATTCTCTAAAGAATTAATAAAAGCTAAAGAAGATGTTTTATCAAAAGTGTTCATATACTGTAGTTTTCAGACTATAAGGCACACAGGACCATAAGATGCACCTCGGTTTTTAGGAGGAAAATAGAAAAAAAATTGAAGCAAAAAATATGCTCATGAACGCACTGTTATTTGACGATCTGTTGCTGACACTGTTATAGAGGTAGTGTCCTCCAATTCTGTACTAATGTCCCTCATGCTGGGTCTCTTCTTGGTAAATTTGTCCCCCATTCTAGTGTATGTGTTCTCCATCCTGGGCCATTTCCTGGTATATGTTTTCCCCATCCTGGTATATATGTCCCCCATCATGGGCCCATCTTGGTATATATGTCCCAATCCTAGATCCCATCTTGGTATATGTGTCCCTCATTCTGGTACATATGTTCCCCATCAGGGGCCTATCCTGGAATATATGTCCACCATCCTTGTATATACGTATGTTCTCCATCATGGGCCTATGCTGGTATATATATCCTCCATCATGGGCCCATCCTTGTATATATGCATCCCGTTATGCCCCACACATAAAAAATAAACAATTCTACTCCCCTTTCCTCTGCTCCCAGGCATGTGGCGTCCTTCTCTGATGCTGGCAACTGACTTTGGCATGTAAGCGACGGGCAGCACCATGATGTCACTGCCATGTGTTTCCAGTCACAGGCGCAACAAAGGCAGAAGCTGGATCGCCGGTGCAGGAAGCCGGTGGTGGCATGAAGAGTAAATTTTAATATCCCTATTAAAGTGAAATGAATATTCACTGCTCACCAAGCCCATAATCCCACCCACCTCTCAGCGCCTAGATCAGTGATAGCAAATGACTGTGAAGATTTTTACTATCACTGACACTGAGAGGTGGGCGGGATTATGAGTATGGGGAGCAGTGCATAATAATTTCCCTTTAACTGTGAAATGAATATTACTGTTCCTGCAACCACTGGCTTCCTGCAGCGGTGACCCTGCTCCACCGCCACCCTCACCGATAGGGAGCTAGACACATTCAGATTATTAAACGCACACCCATTTTCCTTCCAAATTTTTTGGGAAAAAAGTATGTCTTATACTCTGAAAAATGCAGCAAGTATTAAAATCATGTGACCTGAAAACATACTATCTGGCTCAATCAGATAGTTTTGTCAGTGAACCAAGTCACTTTTTCAATACTAGTCTATGGAGCCTCGTTCTAGGTCGCCATGAGCTTACATTGATTAAACTAGCTCCACCACACACTGATAAGGATAATTCCACAGTTTCGGGAAATCTCCTTCTTCCAGTGAATGTCTGCTGAATCTCAAATTGAAAGTTACTGAGTGCCAGCAAAGGAATTCAGACCACACACTCAGAGATAGCTGGTATAAACTCCTCTCAGCAAGAGCAGGTGCACACCCCATGTGCTTGATTGTTACAAGACTTTTTATAGAGCAATGATGAGTTAATCTCTTAGCAAAACTCCTAGCAGTATGCCATTGGCTATTTTAGAAGCACATGCAGAAAGCATATGTGTCCAGTTTTGGAATTTCCCCTCCAGCCCTTCAATTTCCTCATGGGGCCATTGTCACGTAGCACCTCAGTCATGGATCCGAACTTGCGCAGATGTAGCTAGTCATCGTCAGTTTCAATCCCTTCTGTTCCCTTATATTAAGAATCAGCTGCAGGCTGCATCTTGTTACTCATTTACAAAAGACACCTTGGTTATAGAAAAGCATATATAAAAAAAAATAATAATATATCTATATATATAAGAGCCGTTGCGATTACTCGTGGTTACTTGCTAATCCCTCCCCTGCATGTGATGTCATCACAGCCGAGCCATCCCACACATAAACTCGCATGCGCTGCCCCGCCTCCTCCTCTCCTGCCACGCCTGCTCCTGGCCGCGTTCCTGAGCTTCGCACAGCCGCCGCCTGCCGTGCACCCGATATAAACTTGCATGGGCTGCCACTGCCTCCTCCTCTCCTGCCACGCCTCCTCTCCTGTGCATCCGCTCGACTGCTCCTAGTCGCATTCCCGAGCTTTGCGCAGCCGCCTGCCGTGCACCCGCCGGGAAACTCGCCAAAATTCAAGTGTGGTGTCACAGTGATTAACCCTTACACCCCCAGCCCACCGGGAAAGTCGCCAATATTCAAGGCTACAGTGGAGGGCCACAGTGATTAACCCTTACACTGCCAGGAAACCCAATATTCAATGCTGCAGTATCGTGACAGTGATTTACCTTTACACCCCCAACCCGCCGGGAAACCCACCAATTATAAACTCTGCAGTGTAGTTCCACGGTGATTAACCCTTACACCCCCAGCTGTATACAGCTAGCTGTATACAGATCAGGGCACTGTATACACTTGTGGGGGAGCTGCATACCCTTTGGGGGGAAGGACAGCTGTATACCATTTTGGGGAGGGGAGCTGTATAGCCTTGGGGGGAGAGCTGTATACCAGGGAGGTGTGCTGTATACCCTTGGGGGGAAGAGAGCTGTATACCCTTGGGGGATGGGAGCTGTGTACCCTTGAAGGGAGAGCTGTATACCTTTTGGGGGAAGGACAGCTGTATACCTTTGGGGGAGCTATATACCAGAGAGGTGAGCTGTATACCCTTGGAGGGGAGAGCTATATACCCTTGAGGGGAGAGCTGTATACCAGGGAAGCGAGCTGTATACCCTTGGGGGGGAAAGAGAGCTGTATACCCTTGGAAGGGGAGAGAGCTGTATACCCTTGGGGGGAGGACAGCTGTATATGTGCTGCCCCTGTAGCGGTCGAACCGTTCGGATCCGAGGGTTGCTGCTGCTGTGGCTCGAGGGTCTCCGGACTCGGGGACTTACGGCCACTTCAAATGAAAAGCGGGTATTTACAGGGGATAATAGTTTGTGACACCACCAGTGGTTCGCAGTAAGGGGAGTACCACCGCTGCCGATGGGAGTACCCGGGGGAGATGGAGTGGTGCAGCCAGATGACGTTCCCTCCATGGGTAGAGGAGGCCCCGGGACTCTGGATAACGGGGGATCGTTGGTGCTGGGGAGTGCAGGGCTAGTGGCAAGCAGGGGGGGGACCATGTACTCACTCAGACGGTGTCGGCGATGGAAAGATAGCTCTGACAACAAGGTAAACCAAGTCTCTGGGTGCCGCTGCCCTCTTGGGGGAGCCCGTCCGGGTATCCGTCCCCTATAATACTGCCAGGTGGTCTGGAGCCTGCCTCCGTGCACAAATTTGAAGTGTTCTGTTGGCCCGTTGGCATAAAGCTGTCCAGGCCCCGCTCCCTACTGTTTGTAGTGGAGCTGTGGTCTCAAGGGCTCACGCTTGGGATTTCAGTGGGCTGCTTGGGCTGGAAAGCCCTATGCCCCTCGTTGCGCTAGTGCCCCTGATCTCTGAGCTTCTTGGGGACAGTCCATAAAGTCACTCTCCTCCAGAGGTTAATTGCTGGGTTGCCTGAAGCTTCTCCCCGACCTAGGGTCCAGTACCCCACCGTGCTTTTGGTACCGGACCGGTTATTAGACTCAGATGCCTCCCGTCCTCCAAGAACGGGTCCAGGCACCCAGCCTCAATACCCTGCGACCGGGTCTCCAACTCCTCCGGTCCCAGACCACCATCTGTGACCCAACCTGTAACCCCCCGGAAGCCACACACTCCCCTAGCTCCTCACTCATCTAGGGCTACCACTGCTCTGTTCTACTTCCCTCCCACCAGTCTGTCTGACCCCTAGGTGTGGGTGGCCCTATTCCAGCTCAGCAGCCCACTGGTGTGTCTGACAGGGTGTGGTGTGAGGTGTGGTTGGGATTTGGATGCTGATGGAGGCAGTACCATAGGTTGGGATCCCAGAACCATGGGGGTTGAGTCCTGTACTAAGAGATAAAGAGCGTGCAGTACCCTGTGACAACCTGACTAGTACAGGGGCGTCACATATACCCTTGGGGGGAGGACAGCTGTATACCTTCAGGGAGACATATACCAGGGAGGTGAGCGGTATACCCTTAAGGGGGAGGAGAGCTGTATACTCTTGAGCCGAGCGTTAGCTGGCTGAGAACAGCTAGTATATATTTGCATTCTCACAGTAAAAAATCATATAGAAAAATATATTGTATTCTTGCAACACAACTGTCCCAGTGTGAACCAGCAAAGAAGAGAGGCATTGCAAACCGGAGAAGATAGACAGTATGTAATTAATACACTTACATTACATACATAATTAGGCCAGATTACGGGATAAAGATGTTGATGAGATACCTTTAACCCCTTCGTACAGTGCGGTGTATATATGTCACACCCAAGGTGCATGTGTAAGGAGCAGTAAAAAGGCTATGTCCGGACAATACAGAGCAGAAGCTGTCTTGAATTCATAGCTGGCACCTACCCATAACAGCAGTATCAGCACATGCAGCAATAGTTCTTCAACTATTTAAATGCAACTGTCAATCACTGATAGTATTTAGATAGCTCAATTGCCAGTGCCCACAGGTCCCCTGCGAAATGATCTTGGGGACAGAGAGGGCATTTAAGAGGTAACTTGTTGCCGTGATCTTTATAGTCCTTTGAAGCTCAGCTACAAACTGCGCTTCAGTGGAGATCACCACTTATACTATATAAAATACTATTTCATATTAAGTGAAAGTGACTAATCACCTATGCTTAAAAACACAAGTTTGAAACAAACATAATCGGTATTGTGAGTCCATAATGTCCGGTTTCTTAAAATCTAATATATAAAGGGGTGTGTGTGTGTGTGTGTGTGTGTGTCCGCTAAAGGAATCCGCACCGTCGATATTTTGCACAGACGCCCAATGTGACTCAGGGAACATCATAGACTATGTTTTGACCGGAAAATTTAACCCCACGCTTTACAGTTACTCTCCAAAAAACCTGCCTCCGATAAAGTGAATGGAGCTGCGAGCTACAGGTTATTAATAGGAGCAATGATTAGATGCTATAGGAACAAAATAAATTAGTATAAGAAGCTTATGTGTGAGGTAATAAGATGTCGGTGGGGAGACGGATAGAGAGACAGAAAGAGTCAGGCAGACAGACAGAGAGAGAGAAGGAGACAGGGAAAGAGACAGACAGACATAGGCACAGATAGAGTAAGAGGCAGACAGGGAAAGAGACAGGCAGACAGGGAAAGAGACAGGCAGACAGGGAAAGAGACAGAGACAGGGAAAGAGACAGAGACAGGGAAAGAGACAGGGACAGGGAAAGAGACAGAGACAGGGAAAGAGACAGGGAAAGAAACAGAGACAGAGAAAGAGACAGACAGAGACAGACAGACAGGGAAAGAGACAGACACAAGGAAAAAGACAGAGAAAGAGACAGACAAAGAGACAGGGAAAGAGACAGACATACAGTGAAAGAGACAAAAAAAGAGACAGACAGGGAAAGAGACAGACAGGGAAAGAGACAGAGATGGAGACAGACAGGGAAAGAGACAAAGAAAGAGACAGGAAAAGAGACAGGGAAAGAGACAGACACAAGGAAAAAAGACAGGGAAAGAGACAGGGAAAGAGACAGACATACAGGGAAAGAGACAGGGAAAGAGACAGACAGGGAAAGAGACAGACACAAGGAAAAAGACAGGGAAAGAGACAAACAGGGAAAGAGACAGACAGGGAAAGAGACAGGGAAAGAGACAGACACAAGGAAAAAGAGGGAAAGAGACAGAGACAGGGAAGATACAGACAGGGAAAGAGACAGACAGGGAAAGAGACAGAGACAGACAGGGAAAGAGACAGGGAAACAGACAGACACAAGGAAAAAGACAGGGAAAGAGACAGACAGACAGGGAAAGAGACAGGGAAAGAGACAGACACAAGGAAAAAGACAGGGAAAGAGACAGAAACAGGGAAAGAGACAGAGAAATGGAAAGAGACAAACAGACAGGGAAAGAGACCGACAGGAAAAGAGACAGAGACAAACAGACAGGGAAAGAGACAGACACAAGGAAAAAGACAGGGAAAGAGACAGACAGGAAAAGAGACAGAGACAGAAAGGGAAAGAGACAGACACAAGGAAAAAGAGGAAAGGAGACAGAGACCGGGAAAGAGACAGGGAAAGAGACAGACATACAGTGAAAGAGACAGGGAAAGAGACAGACAGGGAAAGAGACAGACAGGGAAATAGACAGAGACGGAGACAGACAGGGAAAGAGACAAAGAAAGAGACAGGAAAAGGGACAGGGAAAGAGACAGACACAAGGAAAAAAGACAGGGAAAGAGACAGACAGGGAAAGAGACAGACAGGGAAAGAGACAGAGACGGAGACAGACAGGGAAAGAGACAAAGAAAGAGACAGGAAAAGAGACAGGGAAAGAGACAGACACAAGGAAAAAAGACAGGGAAAGAGACAGGGAAAGAGACAGACATACAGGGAAAGAGACAGGGAAAGAGACAGACAGGGAAAGAGACAGACAGGGAACAAGACAGACAGGGAAAGAGACAGACACAAGGAAAAAGACAGGGAAAGAGACAAACAGGGAAAGAGACAGACAGATACAGACCGGGAAAGAGACAGACCGGGAAAGAGACAGGCCGGGAAAGAGACAGGCCGGGAAAGAGACAGGCCGGGAAAGAGATAGATCGGGAAAAAGAGACAGAGACAGGCAGACAGGGAAAGAGACAGACAGAGATACAGACAAAGAGACAGGGAAAGAGACAGACCTTGGAAAGACAGACCTGGAAAGAGAGAGAGACAGACAGACACAGAGATAGAGACAGAGAGACTGATACAGAGACAGACAGAGAGATAGACACAGAGACATAGACACAGACAGATACACAGAGACAGACAGGGAAAAAGACAGCCAGAGAGACAGACAGAGACTGGGAGAGAGACAGAGACAGTTAATATTCCGGGCAACGCCGGGTACTACAGCTAGTATTAAATAAATGAATTAATTTTATTTTTTTAGACTATCATACATCTGCAGCTCCGCACACAAAATAAGCCCTAACAAAACTGTATCAACATAAAAATAAAAAAGTTATAGATTTCCAAAAATGGTATCAAAAAACAATTTTTGTTGTTTCAAACTTCATGGCATGGTATCGCCATAATGGTATTGACCTATAGAATCATACTGACAGGTCATTTTTACTGCAAGATTAATGCTGTGGAAGCTAATTGAGGAAAACAAGAAAAGAACTGGAAGTTTGTTTGTTTTTTTCACAATTTCCTCACATTTGGAATTATGTTCTAGTTTTCAGTACACAATACAACAAAATGAAATGAGCAATTTGAAACTACAACTTGTACCACAAAAAACAAGTCCTCCTACAATATTATATATATATATATATATATATGTGTCGCACTCCACAAGGATCTGGATGAACAAAATTCTTTAATCCATGCTCAAATCAGGGATACAGGTGGTGGGGGAGGGTGAGGGTGTGCAGCACCGGACGACGGCGGGCCGTTTCGCAAAAAAGTTGCTTCTACGGGTCCAGTGAAATCAGGGACGTTGTATCCGCCCTTTTATGCAAGGTGATGCGGAAAGCAACGTCACTGAGTGAATTAAAATACATTTAAAACAACAACCAGTTGTAATTACATCGAGCGGACATAGAACAATATAGTAAGCAAATAGCGTGTCCTGAAAAGTATATCATTCTATCAGGATGATCGTTCTTTTAAAAAGGAGTGGGAAACTGTACAGCACGAGTGCTCCATGCGATTCCTTGATATTGTATTAAAAAAGAATGAGGAAGAACATTCAAAAATCACCATCGAACTCCTCAGATTAAGGAAGGAAATGGAGAGTCGCATCTCTAAAGAGGCATGGCAGGCTTTTTTTTACAAAAATTTGACAAAAAGCTTCTACCTTTTCAAACAGTAACCAAGGAAAATAAAAAAAAAAGTTTATAGGAGACAAACTAGATTAAGAGAATAATCAGATCTTTTCTTGGAAAAAAAATCGCACATGCCGAGCAACAGAAGATTTCATCAAAAATATCAAAAAAGAAACACTAATAAGACTGTGAAAAAAGACGTTTGGACGACTGATTCCAATTCTAGCGGAGCTGAAGATTCTGCATTTAAAAAGAAAGCCAAAGCACCTGTTGACCTGCAAGCTTCTACATCTAATAGCCTCCCTCTAGGAGATCCACCAGGAGAGGAGGCAGACGTAGACATAGGAGAAAAACCTACCCCAGGGAAACGCAAGCAAGTTTCTTGGAGGGACTAGGACTTTCAGTCTCTGCGCTTGAATCACATGAAAATAGTGTTTTTTCTTGCCCATTAGGCGATAATGTTTCTTCTTGCTCGGTAGATGTTGATATTACATGTCTACGTAAAGTGTTTAATTTAACCTCCTTTTCGTTAACAACTGATATGCTGTCTGTATTAGAAAAGGGTCTTAATTTTTGCATACCTAAGGCTTTTAATATGACC
Source organism: Anomaloglossus baeobatrachus (assembly GCF_048569485.1). NCBI lineage: Eukaryota > Metazoa > Chordata > Amphibia > Anura > Aromobatidae > Anomaloglossus > Anomaloglossus baeobatrachus. The sequence continues at coordinate 102,603,899 of NC_134362.1, forward strand.
AACTTTCAGATAGATCTGTTTAAAGGATGCAGGAAACTACATTTAAAAAAATTCTAAAAAAATCAAAAAAGAAGCCAAAAATCCCCTGAAACAGTTGAATCGCAATGTAAAATAGGCCCTTTAGGTTTTCTTGGAGCCAGCGGTAATACCTCCCCTGTTAATAAGGACGCCTTTTTTTTACTTAGTTTGTCAGACCCCAATTATACTGAATTTTGCTCTGCAGATGTTACCACCACTTTAATCCCACATGTAAATCCTTTTTTAAAAAAGGAATAAAATCTACTTTCTGCCCGCCTCTCATTCCTGGTAGCAGTATTGATCTGTTCCAGGAACTAGTCACTAAAGATATACAGGCTTTAAGATATCCTCCTCCAATTCAAAATCTCACAAAGGGAGAAACCGCTGCGTTAAAAGCCCTGACTGTTTTAATTCCCTCGTATCTGAAAGATACGGGAGAGTTAATCAATATGCTTGAGGATTTCCAATGGCAGGACGGCTTCCATTTAGCCATTGGACATAGAAAGTCTGTACACCCGTATCCCTCAGGATCTGGGTGTACAGACCATAAAAAGAGTCCTTTTGAATTTTAACCAGGACCCCGCTCTGGTAGACTTTATTGTAGAGGCACTCAGTTTCGTCTTGCATTATAATGCATTCAAATTCGATGACCAATGGTTTGTGCAATGCGGGGGTACCGCGATGGGTACCCCCGCAGCTTGCATTTTTTCAAACCTTATTTTGGCCGCATTTGAAGAGGACTGTATTTATAACATTGGCAATCCATACCTGAAACATATAAAAAAATATGCCAGGTATGTAGACGATGCTTTCTTGGTGTGGGACGGATCTGAACGAGAGTTCTGCAGCTTTGTGGCATATCTTAATGACACTAATCCTTACAACATGCTTTTTACTCACAATTTTGGCAGCCAGGAATTAGATTTCCTGGACGTTAAACTTACTGTGAAGGATGGCATAATTAATAGACAGATTTATAGGAAACCCACTGTGGTAAATACTCTGCTTCATTACAACAGCGCGCATCCGTCCCACACCAAAAAATCACTCCCCTTTGGCCAATTCCTACACCTTAAAAAAGTGCATAATAATTCTGAAAAATATATACAACAGACCTCTGATTTAAAAATACGTCTTTCAGAGCGAGGGTACCCTATGTCGGTTATTAACCCCTTCAGCCCCAAGCCTATTTTGACCCTAAAGACCAGGACATTTTTTGCAATTTTGACCAGTGTCACTTTATGAGGTTATAACTCTGGAACGCTTCAAAGGATCCCGGTGATTCTGAGATTGTTTTTTCATGACATATTGGGCTTCATGTTAGTGGTAAATTTAGGCCGATATTTTTTGCGTTTCTTTGTGAAAAAAACAGAAATTTCGCGAAAATTTTGAAACTTTTGTAATTTTCAAACTTTTAATTTTTATGCTCTAAAACCAACGAGACATATGACACAAAATAATTAATAAATAACATTTCCCACATGTCTACTTTACATCAGAACAATTTTGGGAAAAAAATACAAATTTAAGGAAGTTATAGGGGTTCAAAGTTTATGAGCAATTTCTCATTTTTACAACAAAATTTACAAAGCCACTTTTTTTAGGGACCACATCACATTTGAAGCGATTTTGAAAGGTCTACATGACACAAAACACCCAAAAGTGACACCATTCCAAAAACTGCACCCCTCAGGCTACTCAAAACCACATTCAAGAAGGTTATTAACCCTTCAGGTGCTTCACAGTGACTAAAGCAATGTGGAAGGAAAAAATGAACATTTTACTTTTTGCAACAAAAATGTTAATTTAGCCTCAAATATTGCATATTCACAAGGGTAGTAGGATTAAATGAACCCCCAAAATTTGTTGGGCAATTTCTACTGAGCACGAAGATACCTCATATGTGGTAAAAAAACACTGTTTGGGCGCACTGCAGGACTCGGAAGGGAAGGAGCGCCATTTGACATTTTTGAACAGAAAATTAGCTGGAATCGTTAGCCACACCATGTTGCATTTGGAGAGCCCCTGAGGTGCCGAAACAGTGGAGCTCCCCCACATGTGACCCCATTTTGGAAACTAGACCCCTCATGGAATTTATCTAGATGTTTATTGAGCACTTTGAGCCTCTGGGGGCTTCACAAAAGTTAATAGAGTTGAGCCGTGAAAATAAAAAAAAAAAATTTTACCACAAAATTGTTACTTCAACCAGGTAGCTTTTTTTTCACAAGGGTATCAGGAAAAATTGCACCATAAAATGTATTGTGCAATTTCTCCTGAGTACACAGACACCTCATATGTGGTGGAAATCAAATGTTTGGGCGCGCAGCAGGGCTCGGAATGCAAGGAGCGTCATTTGACGTTTCAAACACAAAATTGTCTGGGATAATTAGCGTATTCCATGTTGTGTTTGGAAACCCCCTGAGGTGCCGAAACAGTGGAGCTCCCCCACATGTGACCCCATTTTGGAAACTAGACCCCCATGGCATAGAAAAAAAAACAGGGCGCACGCACGAATGTTCTGCAAAAAAGGGAGGGGGGACTAGGTGGGATGGAAAAAAGAAGTCCTGTCCAAAGTTGAGTACGACTGCAGGACGATTGCTGATCAGGTACCTAATTGTTCAAGTTTTGTTTTGTTTTTTTTTTATTTGGGGTGCACAAAAAAAGCAAAAACTAGAGCAACAATTACGTACCTGATCAGCACTTGGCGGCAAGTAGGTGGGGGAGGAGGGGGGGGGGAGTGGGAGATGCGATTGGGGATAGTTAGAAAAGAGCCACGAACAATACTTACAGGATGGATCAGAACAGCGGCAGATGGTGGGGGGGCGGCAGATGGGGGGGCAGCGGCATATAAAGGGAGCATCTGTGATTGTGAGATGGAGGCGGCTGGGATAGGGTGGAGGCGGCTGGGATAGGGTGGGGGCGGATGGGAGAGAGCGCAGTGGATGCAGGAGCGGCAGAGGATGGGGGGGAGGGGTGATGGGGGGATGGGCGGGAAGGGGAGTGGGAGGTGAGATTGGGGATAGTTACCCTACAGGATGGATCACAGGAGATGAAGGAGGCAGCAGATCGGGGAGGGTGAGAGGTGGGAGAGGGAGCACAGCGCAGATCACGCAGGAGACAGGTGAGCAGAGCACAGATCATGGGGGTGAGAGGTGAGGGAGCACAGATCACGGGGGTGACAGGTGAGAGAGCACAGATCATGGGGGTGACAGGTGAGGGAGCACAGATCACGGGGTTGACAGGGGAGGGAGCACAGATCACGGGGGTGAGAGGTGAGGGAGCACAGATCACGGGGTGACAGGTGAGGGAGCACACATCACGGGGGTGACAGGGGAGGGAGCACACATCACAGGGGGTGACAGGGGAGGGAGCACACATCACGGGGGTGACAGGGGAGGGAGCACACATCACAGGGGTGACAGGGGAGGGAGCACACATCACGGGGGTGACAGGTGAGGGAGCACAGATCACGGGGGTGACAGGTGAGGGAGCACAGATCACGGGGGTGACAGGTGAGGGAGCACAGATCACGGGGGTGACAAGGGAGGGAGCACACATCACGGGGTGACAGGTGAGGGAGCACAGATCACGGGGGTGACAGGGGAGGGAGCGCACATCACGGGGGTGACAGGGGAGGGGGCGGGTAGCCGATCACGGGGGTGAGAGGTGGGGGGGAGCGGGCAGCACATCACAGAGGTGAGGGGGCGAGAAGCACATAACGGAGGAGAGGGGGTGCGCAGCATATAACGGAGGGGAGGGGGTGGGCAGCACATAACGGAGAGGAAGCGTGCAGCACATAACGGAGGAGAGGGGGCGGGGCTGGGCAGCACTTAACGGAGGAGAGGGGGCGGGGCCGGGCAGCACATAACGGAGGAGAGGGGGCAGGGTCAGGCAGCACATAACAGAGGAGAGGGGGCGGTGCCGAGCACCACATAACGGAGGAGAGGGGGCGGGGCCGGGCAGCACATAACGGAGGAGAGGGGGCGGGGCCAGGCAGCACATAAGGGAGGAGGAAGTGGGCACATCACGGAGGTGAGGGGACGAGCAGCCGATCACGAGGGAAAGGGGCCGGGCAGCAGATCGGGGGGAGCGGTGGCACTGTGGCAGATGGAGGGCGGCGGATCGGGAGGTGTGGGGGTGTGGGTGCGGGCAGCAGATACGAGGGGTGGGGGTGTGGGCAGCAGATCGGGGAGACAGGTGGCAGATCGCAGAGGGCAGCGGCGGCGGCGGATCGGGAGGCTTTTCGCCGGTTTCATACAGTGCAATGGCAGCGCTGCAACTTCCGGGTCCCATGCTCCGGTCACATAACAGCATGGGACCGGATCTTGTCGCCCTGCCATTGCACTGTATACACTCACTGTGCTGGCGTGCTGCAGGGCCGACAAGTGAAGCTGATGGGGCGGTCACCGGCAACAGGTCCACTGTGATTGGAGAGATCGGTCACAAGGCCGATCTCTCCAATCAGAGCTACTGGAGCTGGGGGAGGGTGATCCAGTGAGGTCACCCAGCTCCAGCCAATGGCCAGTGCTATAGCTGCACTGGCCAGGGCTGGATTTCAATGTTTCAGTCACTTTAAATGGCTGAAACATTACAGTGTCTGTGATTGGTTGAGCGGCGTTCATCAGCCAATCACAGCCTCCGTAGGTCCAGGGTGGAGGCACCACCCCTCCAGAGGTCAGGTACAGGTCCCCTCCTCCCCGAATCTGCAGTTTGTGTTACCCGATTGCAATCACCGGAGGCTCCGGTGCCGCGATTCCGCCATGACGGAAAGATCCATCCTTGGTCTTTAAGGCCCAGGGCACCATGATGGATCTTTCCGTCCATGGTCGGGAAGGGGTTAATGAGGCCTTTGAAAAGAATTCAAGCCGTGACCTCTCATATAAAAAACACATGAAAAAGAAAAACGTAAATGCATATGATAATGAGACATCAGGGAGATGTGTTTTTAATTTCAAATTTAACTCCATGTATAATACAATAAAATCTAGTATCAGGAAATACTGGCATTTGATTAATAATGATAAAGATCTTCACGAGTCAGGATCCCAAGGCCCTTTGATATCCTATAGGAGAAGTAAGAACTTAAGCGATATCCTTGTTAAAAATCGTTTTGTCACCCACAAAGAAAGAACATGGCTAGATCGCAGAAAAATTAGAGGGAATTTTAAATGTGGCAACTGCCCCTTTTGTGAGTACCGTTGTACAGGCAATATTTTAAGAATTGGTAGTGAAGTTATTAAAATGAATGTCTTCATAACATGTAAATCTAATTTCCTAGTATATGTCATTTTCTGTCCTTGTCAGCGGTTTTATATAGGTAAAACTATCCGGCCCCTGTACGTGAGATTCAGGGAGCATTTTAAATCCATAATATCTGGAGTAGGTTCACCGCAATTAATCAAGCATATGCAGGAATGCCATGAAGGAAATCCGCCGACTCTTGAGATATGCTGGTGTGGTTAAAATTCACCCTTGTCCCACAGGGGGGGATACCCACCGTGCATTACTCCAAAGGGAATCTAGATTAATTATGGATTTAAATGCTCTTGGCCCTTTAGGTCTGAATGACAAGAACGATTTGTCGGTCTCTTTGTAGCTTTCTATTTACTGATCTCCCCCTCTCACTATATACATTATTTGGTATATTAATGATGGAGAAACTATATAAAAATGTATACATATAAAAAAGTTTTTTTCTTTAAAAGCTTTTTTCTTCAAAATACTTTCAAATGTAATGTATAGTATTCCTCTAACTCGTTACATTATTTGATGTGATGATTATAATGCTTTGGCTATTTGCTTACTATATTGTTCTATGTCCGCTCGATGTAATTACAACTGGTTGTTGTTTTAAATGTATTTTAATTCACTCAGTGACGTTGCTTTCCGCATCACCTTGCATAAAAGGGTGGATACAACGTCCCTGATTTCACTGGACCCGTAGAAGCAACTTGTTTGCGAAACGGCCCGCCGTCGTCCGGCACTGCACACCCTCACCCTCCCCCACCACCTGTATCCCTGATTTGAGCATGGATTAAAGAATTTTCTTCATCCAGATCTTTGTGGAGTGCGACCCTTTCTGTCTACCCTTTGGATTTTGCATGATCTACGCCTTGGGACACGCACCAGATCTCGCCTGCTCACTAGATTTGTGACAGCCAGCTGTTCGTGGATCAGCTGTGCCCGGCATCTCTTACCTACCCTTTATATATATATGTGTATATATGTGTGTGTGTGGATATATATATATATATAGATATATATATATATACAGTATATATATACACTGTAAATGTGTGTGTGTATATATATATATATATATCTGTTTGTGTATATATTGTGTGTGCATGCATATATACTGTATGTGTATGTACTGTATATACTGTTATATTTATGAGTGTAAATTTTTACTGTGTATATATACCGTGCGTCTTATAAAGCGAAAATATGGTGTGTATGTGTATATTATATATATATATATATATATACATACATACACACACACACACCATATTTTCGCTTTATAAGACGCACCGGATTATAAGACGCACCCCAAATTTAGACATAAAAAAGGTAAAAAAAAAGGGGTCCGTCTTATAATCCGGTGTTCTCTTACCGGAGGGGGGCAGCAGTGGTGGTGAAGCGGGGTCACAGGAGGCAGAGGTTGTGCTGGCAGTCGCAACGGGTCAGTGGCAGCGGGGTCCGTGGTGGCAGGTGCCGCGAGGTCTGTGGTGGCAGGAGCCGCGGGGTCCGTGGTGGCAGGAGTCGGGGGGTCTGTGGTGGTGGTGGCGGCAGTAGCAGCAGCAGCAGCGAGTCGTGCAGCAGGCCGGTGCAGTGAGTGTCCCAGTGTCAGCGGTCCCGATTCAAATGCCGCCTGGAGCGGCGCATGCCCAGATGGAGCGCTCATCCAAGGGCTCCATCTGCGCATGCGCCCGCTCCCGGCGCCATCATTTGAAACTGGGACCGCGGACAAACTGGGTAACTTGCTGCACAGCCACCCGCCCTGCACGCACAGAGTGTCAGGCAGCCCGCCCACCCTGCGTGCAAGCGGCCGGGTACCTGTGCTTGCGTGCGGCGGCAGCCAGGTGCCGCCCGCACGGGCACCCGACTGCCACCCGCACACAGCACCCGGCTGCCGCCCGCTCGGGCACCCGACTGCCGCCCGCACACAGCACCCGCCTGCCGCCCGCACGCAGCCACGGGTACCCGGCTGCCACCGCATGCAAGCACAGGTACCCGGCCGTCCGATCGCCGCACAGACAGGACCCCCAGGTACCGCTATATTCGGATTATAAGACGCACCCCCCATTTTCCTCCCAAATTTTTGGTCAATTGGTTATTAGTCACTAATTTTTTGAGGTTTTGTTTTTGCATGTCAGAAATGTTTATTTCTAAATTTTGTGCAGTTATATTGGTTTACCTGGTGAAAATAAACAAGTGAGATGGGAATATATTTGGTTTTTATTAAGTTGCCTAATAATTCTGCACAGTAATAGTTACCTGCACAAACAGACATCCTCCGGTCGGAGGAACTTATTTTAGGCTTCTGCCACATTCACGTGAAAATCACGCACGTGCCGAGAGACACGTATTTTCCCTGCGTGTTGCGTGCAGGTAAGTACGTGTCTCTGGTACGTGCGTGACACGTGTGTTCTACGTGTGCTATCCGCGATAGCACACGTAGAACCGGTAATTATTATACTCACCTGGTCCTTCCTGATGTCCGCGCTGCTGTCCGTGGTGCTGATCCTTGGTCTCCAGCCCTCCCGTCTCCCCGCTGCTGCTGCTGCCAGGCAGTGAAGTGAATATTCAATGAGTATAATGAGCGGCGGTCGGCAGCAAGAGGCAGCAGCGGCAGAGACAGGAGGGCTGGAGAAGGTGAGTTAATGTTTTTTTTTTTTTCACTGACATGTGTGTTTTCTCCGGCGCGTGTCACACAGGACCGCATCCACACTACACCCGTGTGGTACGGGTGCGGGCCGCGTGACACCCGTGCTGCCGGAGAAAACACTGACATGTCAGCGCTTTGAAAAACGCACACGTACAAACGCACACGGACACACGTTCCGTGTGGTTTTACGTGTGTGTGCCTGCTACAATAGGGTAGCATTGCTGTACGTGTCTCCGTGCTGCCGGTACGTGTAAAAAATGACAAACACGTGCCGGCAGCACGGATGTGTGGCGCTAGCCTTATGCTGTTTTTATTTTTCCAATAAATGTGAAGTTTTATATTATACTTCTGAAATGGACGTGTTTGTGCCGGGATCCACCCTCTATTGATTGCCTTCAGCCTCCTTCTTCCAGCGAGCACTGTCCAGATTCTCCTCTAAGAATTTCCCCTGTTATGGTGAGCTGAATTATACTTTTTTCTACGCACATATACAGTATATACACGCACATATACACGCACATATACAGCTTATAGACACACATATACACGCACATATACAGCTTATAGACACACATATACAGTATATACACATAAATCTTTATTTCTATAGCGCCAACATATTCCGCAGCGCTTTACAATTCAGGAGGTTCATATATATATATATATATACACACACATATACAGTATATATACGCACAAATACACAGTATATACACACACATACAGTATATACGGACATATATACACATATACAGTATACACACACATACAGTATATACACACACATACAGTATATACACACATATATACGGACATGTATACACATATACAGTATACACAGTATATATATATATACACACACACACACACACAGTATATACACACACACACACACAGTATATACACACACATACAGTATATACACACACATACAGTATATACACACACACAGTATATACACACACACACAGTATATACACACACACAGTATATACACACACACACACAGTATATACACACACAGTATATACACACACACAGTATATACACACACACACAGTATATACACACACACAGTATATACACACACACACAGTATATACACACACAGTATATACACACACAGTATATACACACACACACACACACACAGTATATATACACACACACACAGTATATACACACACAGTATATACACACACAGTATATACACACACAGTATATACACACACAGTATATACACACACACACACAGTATATACACACACAGTATATACACACACACACACACACACAGTATATACACACACACACAGTATATACACACACACAGTATATACACACAGTATATACACACACAGTATATACACACACACAGTATATACACACACAGTATATAGACACACAGTATATACACACACACACACACAGTATATACACACACACAGTATATACACACAGTATATACACACACAGTATATACACACACACAGTATATACACACACAGTATATAGACACACACAGTATATACACACACACAGTATATACACACACAGTATATACACACACAGTATATACACACACAGTATATACACACACACATACGGACATATATACACACACACAGTATACACACACAGTATATACATATACACACACAGTATATACACACACACAGTATATACACACACACAGTATATACACACACAGTATATACACACATGCAGTATATACACACATATACGGACATATATACAGTATACACACACATGCAGTATACACACACACATGCAGTATATACACACATATACGGACATATATACAGTATACACACACAGTATACACACAGTACATACACACACATACAGTATATACACACAGTATACACACACACGTGTGTGGTGCACGTTCCTTCTGCGGACACGTCTCCGTCTGTAGCTCAGCGCGCAGTCGCCCCGTACACGTCACATCAGCAAAGGTCCTGTTCAGTGAACTGTAGATCACGTGGTGCCGACGTCACGGAAGGTCCCGCTGCCTCCCCTCAGTCGGTAAGTGATGTCAGTACGGTACATGATGGCGGCTCCGGGGCCTGTGTGGCTCGGGCTCATTGCTGGCGATCCCTTCGCACGCGCTGATGGCCGCACATGATCCATTGGGGATATGACAAGACTAGTGCAAGGGACAGTGTCATTGTTCCCCATGACAAGCAGTCACGTTTCACCTCCAATATTAACACACTAGTACTTGATAGCGGATGGACCGCAGCCCCCTTCAGAGCCCCGGCGGTGTCGCCGCTCCCCGCACAGCTGGACTCCTCCCTCCGGCCGTAGTTCTCTCCATGCATACAGACCCTCAGTGCCCCTCCGGCCCGGTACTGCTGTGTGCTGCTCAGAGGGCCGATCGTCAGGAAGCCTCTGCTGACGGCCCCAGCAGTGAGCGGACCCCTGCAGCCAGTCCCAGGTTGTAGCGTCTGGATGATTTCTGTACAGCATGGCTGCCCCTTACAGCTCGGCCCGGGGCTCCGGTGTCTGCTGCGCTCACTAATCATTCCGTGCCTACAGGATAGCTTGTACATATTCATGTGTGGCCCAGACCCACACCCCACTGGGAATCTGTGACAAGATGTGCACATGGCTGACAGTACATATTTAGAAGGTGTCATTTCCTTTATTCTGCACAAATCCTCGCTCCTTAGTGTTCGTATCACATAACATCCCAATAACATACATTTGTCTGTGGGTGTAAGCTGAAAAATGTGGAAAAGTTCATGGGGTGTGAATACTTTTTCAAGGCAGTGTAAGGGCTCCTCCACACCTGCTTGTTATCCTCTAGCTCTGCCCTTCTCTGACAGGGTGTATGATGCTTCCTACGCTATGCACACAGCCGGCATTGAGGTCCTGCGCAGGCGCACTACAATATTTTCATCTGCCCTCCTCAGGGCAGATCAAATTGTGCCTGCGCAGGACCTCAATGTGGGCCTGTGTGCATGACATAGGACACGTCATACACCCAGGCCTCAGAAGGAAGTGGACAAAGATGGCTGAAAGAGGAGGCGCCGCTCCCGGAGACACCCATTTGACCCATCTGCACCGAACCCACCGTTTAGGTAAGCATTATAAAGTGATTTTTGCGTTCTACACAGCGGCCTGGGCTCTTATATACAGCATGTTAGAATCCTGTATATAAGAGCTCACTGGTGGTGGCCGCAGCTTATAGTCACCAAATCTGGTGACAGGTTCCCTTTAACACTGTAGCTTTTCAGCCTGGGGTCCTCGATTGAAATCCCAAGGACAGCATCTACAAGGCGTCTGTATGGTCTCCCCGTGTTTGTGTGGGCTTCCTCCGGGTGCTCTGATTTCCTTCCACATTCCAAGTATTCTGATAGGGAATTTAGATTGTGCCCCAATGTGTGCAGAGATGATCATGTCTGTAAAGCTCTGTGGAATATGATGGCGCCATATAAGCAGTGCATAACATATAAAAAAAATAATACTGGCACCCCATTCTCTGGAACTTTTTATGTAGCACAGAGTTAGTTTGTCCACAGCTCTCTGGTCTGGCCGCAGAGGGAGGTCCATGTACTATACACACGGCATTGCCCCTATAGTGAGCCTGCATCGCTGGCTGAATTATCTTGAATGCGTTGATTGCTGGGGGTCTCGGGAGTCTGCCGTGCAGTAATCAGCTGACAGGTGGTCTGAGATGTGAGAACTACAGTCAGTGAGTGTGCTGCCACTTCGTGTGTCCTGGCGCTCCCCCTGATACATACATAGGCATCAGATCACTCGCTCTACTCCTGTAAGAAAATATGTTTCACCTACATCTCTATAACATGCTTTTTTTGTCTTAACATTTCATTCAGGTTGGTGAGCAATATGAGGGGTATGAGTAACCATGACCTCAAAAAACATGACTGAGAAGGACTGGTACAGCATCCTGGGGGCACATCCATCAGACAGCCTGGCACAGCTGAAACAGAAGTACCAGAAGCTGGCGTTATTAGTGAGTATATATCACGTCTGATGGAGTAATACACACTGTACTAATACCACAAACTAAGGGGAGACGGATGGAAGGTGGCCACTCCTATAACAGGGAGCAGCACGTACTACAGAAATGCTTAGTGTTTTTATAGGGATAAATAGTCAGATCTGTGGCCTAGTGATTGGGGGAATAGGTTAGAAAAGACCTTGTACCTCATCATTCTACGTCATGGCATGCTGGACATCACCCTTCACCATAATGGGGAGAGCACAGTATGGGTAATAAGCCTGTCCTTACTATCTATACAATGTCCGATCTGCAGACGCCTCTCGTGACTCCCCCACACAGGAGCATTCAGCTCAGCTGGACACTGAGGTGTTTTCAAGGGACAGAGAGGATAAATTCAGTGCCAGACACCCTTGACAACGTCTTGCCTCCCCCAAAAACAGTAGGATCTGCATTGAAATTTCAGTTGCCCAAAGCTTCTTCCCTGATACGTGGTGAGTTTGGTGGTGTCGTGGTTGCCCGGACTGATGCAGCAGGCCATATTGTTGTTGACATTTTTAAGAGACCTTTTTGTATTGTTTTAATAAATTATCATAAAATGAGTTTTGGACTCGTATGCTTCTTTATGTCACATGTGCACAAGACGAAGGCAGCGATGTTTGGCAGCAGCTTGTTTCCCTCCCTCCATGCTGAGTACATGTGTGTGTCAATGGTGGATCTCACATGGCTTGTCTGCAGGACCCCTCTACAGAGGGAATGTCTTCCAAACAATGAGATTGTGGAGTGATAGCGATGAGACGGCAGCTCTCATTCCTGGTCCAGGGAATTTCCCCGTCTGATGTTCTGGTAGACGGCTCAGATCCTTGTTGGAGACTTGGAGAGGGGAAGAAGACACAGTGAACGCTCATCTTCCATTTGACATGTGTGGAGAATTGCTGAAGAATGGCCAGACTCCGGGATGTCTGATGTGCATATGCAAATTAGCGCCTATGTTTAGATTCCCACTGGCAATTAGATGAGAACCCAGCCGACGCCTGGTTCCTGTCAAATGTCATCTCCAAATGGTATTTGTTGTTAGGCTGGCACATGTGCTTACCGTCTCCTCAGCTGTGCCAGGCAGGGCTCTGATAGAAAGCTACCAAACGTTACACCACCAAATACAGAGAGAAGATCTGTAAAATGTCAAGGTCACTCCTCTTCTGCTTTTTGAAGTTTATGAATGCAAAAAAATTCTGGTGCATTTTGTTTTTAGTTTTAACTGCTATAAATCTGATTTGTTGCTAGATTTTACACTACAAACCACAAATATTATTCGGTAGATCTCTCAGACCTTTGCCCACTAGTGCAGAGCTGGACTTATAAAATACTGATTCTCACAAAGATTTATACAGCCATTTACAGGCAGTACTCCAGTTTTATCAAGTCTAAGGCTACTTTCACACATCAGTTTTTTCCCATCAGGTACAATCCGGAAAAAACCGGGTAAAACGGATGCGGTACCGCATCCGTTTTATCCCCATAGATTTGCATTGTTACCGGATTGTACCTGATGGCTTTGCGTTGCATCCGTTGTTTTCCGGATGCGGCAAAATTTATCAAAGCGGCGGCCAGAGGCAACGTGTCTTGCAACGTTTTTTTGTCCGGCAAAAAAAAACCGCATTGTGCCGCATTTTCAATGCATGCCTATGGACGCCGGATGCGGCGTGATGCGGAAAAAACCACATCCGGCCGTCGCATGCGGTTTCTTCCACTGCGCATGCTCTGTAGCGTGCCGCAACCGGAAAAAAACGGACCGGCTGCATGTAAAAACTTATGCAAAGGATGCGGTGTTTTCGCTGCATCCGTTGCATAGGTTTCACAGCCGGATTGAGCCGCAGTGCTCAAACCGGATGTGTGAAAGTAGCCTAAGGCTGCTTTCAGACATCCAGTTTTTGCTATGCGGCGCAATCTGGCACTTTGCAGGAAAAACGCAACCGTTTTTTTTTTTGCTGCCGGTTGCGTTTTTCCTGCATAGACTTTAATTAGTGCCGCATTGTGCCACATGGCCTTGCGTTCGGTCCGGTTTTTGCCGCATGTGGCAGATTTAGCCGATGCAACGGCCGGATGGAACGTTGCCTGGCACGTTTTTTTGTGCGGCAAAAAAAACCCGCATCGCGCCGCATCCGGTCGATGCGGCGCTTTTTTCAATGCATCCCTATGGATGCCGGATGCGGCGCAATGTGGCAAATACCGCATCCGGCCGCCGCATGCGTTTTTTGCCACTGCGCATGCTCAGCAGCATGCCGCAAGCGGCAAAAACCGGACGGGCCGCATGTAAAAAACTTATGCAAAGGATGCGGTGTTTTCACCGCATCTGTTGCATAGGTTTCACAGCCGGATTGAGCCGCACGGCTCAAACCGGATGTGTGAAAGCAGCCTTAGGCCTCTGCCACACATCCGTGCCTCCGGCACGTGTTTGGCATTTTTTACACGTACCGGCGGCACGGAGACATGTACAGCAATGCTACCCTATGGTAGCAGGCACACACACGTAAAACCACACGGAACGTGTGTCCGTGTGCGTTTGTACGTGTGTGCGATTTTCAAAGCGCTGACATGTCAGTGTTTTCTCCGGCAGCACGGGTGTTACACGGCCCGCACCCGTACCACACGGGTGTAGTGTGGATGCGGTCCCGTGTGACACGCGCCGGAGTAAACACACATGTCAGGGAAAAAAATAAAAAACATTAACTCACCTTCTCCAGCCCTCCTGTCTCTGCCGCTGCTGCCTCTTGCTGCCGACCGCCGCTCATTAATCTCATAGAATATTCACTTCACTGCCTGGCAGCAGCAGCAGCGGGGAGACAGGAGGGCTGGAGACCGAGGATCAGCACCACGGACAGCAGCGCGGACAGCAGGGAGGACCAGGTGAGTATAATAATTACTGATTCTACGTGTGCTATCGCGGATAGCACACGTAGAACACACGTGTCACGCACGTACCAGAGACACGTACTTACCTGCACGCAACACGCAGGGAAAATACGTGTCTCTCGGCACGTGCGTGAAATTCACGTGAGTGTGGCAGAGGCCTTAGAGATCAGGTTGGATGTTGCTTGTACTACTGTCAGCCGCCTGCGTGGCCTAAATCTGCTACCATGACCTCTAGCGTTTCCTGACTTGTGCATCTCTGCACAACTGGAAGGGCATTGTTGGTAATTACATAAGGAGCTGCCAGCAGCGGATCTTGATGATTTGCCCAAGTGCATTCAGCCTGGCAGAACATTTTTCAGGCATTGATTGTTGATTGCAGCCAGTGATTTCTGCATGTGGCCTCACACTTGATGCCGAATAAATTGAGATGTTTTGAAAATATTTCCATTTTTTTTATCTTTTGTATATCATTAAGATATCTATTAATAATTCTACAACATCCATGTTGAGGAGCACGTGTGTGTGTGTGTGTGTGTGTGTGTGTGTGTGTGTTATACACATCTTGTGTTTATTTACTCCCAGAGCTAAAGCACTTATATATTGCAGTGCCATGAAGACGTTGCAGTGCATCACATCAGCAGTAACACTGAAAGGCATCCTATTACAGACGGCCAGGGTACAAAAGTAGCGCACCTGGTTAGCTGTCACGACAACACATCGATATCCTACCATTGTATATGTGTCGGGTGGGAGGTGATGGCGTAGCAGAGGTCTATAGAGTAGGTTGACAGCTGTATAATACAGCCAGCAACAACTGCATTAGCACAAGCGCAACTTCTGTATCCACTTATCACTATGAAGAACTATTACTGCTTACCATGACGTGTTAATGTTACTCAGGCACTGTTTCTGGTAATCAGGCAACTTTAACCCCTTCAGCCCCGGGGCACTTTCCGTTTTTGCGTTTTTGTTTTTTGCTCCCCTTCTTCTGAGAGCCGTAACTTTTTTATTTTTCCATCAATCTTGCCATATGAGGGCTTGTTTTTTGCGGGACAAGTTGTACTTTTAAATGAACATCAAAGTTAGATAATAGTATAATGCTATAAGCATACCGAAAAACATTGAAGCATACAATGAAAAATGCCACTTGCTAACTTGACAGTGTGAATAATGAAATGCATACCTGCCATGAATATTAGGAAAAAGGAGATATTTAGCAATCGCATTGATCAATGTAACTGAGCCCCAAAACCTCGTCAAGATATATCTCTATATTGGGGTCCCTAGCGCTATGACCCTAACTGTGTGTCATCTCATTGCAATTAAAAACTGCTGTGTGTGGAGAGGGGTAACCAAGGACTTTCTTATATAGGAGATGGAAAAAAACATGGCCGAAAGTTAGATAATAGTATAATGCTATAAGCATACCGAAAAACATTGAAGCATACAATCAAAAATGCCACTTGCTAACTTGCTTACAGCATTTCATTGTATGCTTCAATGTTTTTCGGTATGCTTATAGCATTATGCTATTATCTAACTTTGATGTGTAGCCTTATCCTTATGTACTATGTATTTTTTTGGCTTGCACTCATAATATATATTAGTGCTCACTTCAGTTACCCTATTTAGTACTTTTAAATGAAACCATATGTTTTACCATATGGTGGACTGGAAAACAGCAAAAAAATTCCAAGTGTGGAAAAACTGCAAAAAAAAAAGTGTTCCCTATATGGTAAAACTGATGTGTGGGTGTGATGCCGGAGGTCGGTGCGAGTTTGTAGACACCAAACATGTATAGGTTTACTTGTATCTAAGCGGTTAAAAAAAATTCACAAGCTTGTCCAATAAAAGTGGCGCACGTTTTGCGCCATTTTCCGAAAACCATAGAGTTCTCCATTTTTTGGATCTATGGCTCAGTGATGGCTTATTTTTTGCGTCTCGAGCTGTCGTTTCTAATGGTACCATTTTTGCACAGATGCCACGTTTTGATCGCCTGGGTATTACATTTTGCATAAAACTTGCGGCGACCAAAAAACGTAATTTTGGCGTTTGGAATTTTTTTGCCACTACGCCGTTTACCAATCAGATTAATTGATTTTATATTTTGATAGATCGGGCATTTCTGAACGCGGCGATACCAAATATGTGTATATTTATTTTTTTAACCCTTTAATTTTCAATGGGGGGGAAAGGGGGGTGATTTGAACTTTTAGGGTTTTTTTTTTTTTTTTAAACTTTTTTTTTTTTTTACTTTTTTTTTTTTAATTTTACTAGTCCTCCTAGGGGGCTATAGCGATCAGCAATCCGATCGCTCTTCTCTATCTGCTGATCACAGCTATACAGCTGTAAACAGCAGATTCAGTCACTTCCTGTTTCTCTCTGCTCTCGGCTGAGGGAAAATGAAAGTGAAACTTCATAGCTGCAGGCGTCATCACATGACCCTGTGCTACGATGGCAACCACCGAAAGTCACGTGATCACACACGTGACTTCCGGTGGGGGCGGCGGTAAGTAAAAATCATGGCCGCGCGCATATAGATTTCGCTGCCAGACTTTGGCAGTGAGATTTAAGGGGTTAAATGTTGCGAGTGGAACCGATACCACTCGCAACATGCAGACACACATGTCAGCTGTTGAAAACAGCTGATATGTGTGCCGACCGCCGCCACCTGCCTGCGGCAGGGGGCAGGGCTTAACGGGACACGCTCCATGACGGATATATCCGTCCATGGTCGTGAAGGGGTTAAATAAGGCTTCCACAGGAAGGCTTAGTGCTAGGAACTTTGTATACCAAAGAGGTAGTCTCAGCCTTTACCCCTTAACCGCTGTACAGTGATGTTGACTTGCACAGGCACCTTGGCTTGGCCCATGTTCTAGGCTGCTGTCTGATTGATCAGGTTGGCGGCAAGCAGGGTAGTCACGTGGGTTTGTTACCAGGAACCTTGTACAGAATCGAGAAGCAATTACGTGGTCAAAATACAAGCCAAGGTTAGAACACAGAATAATCAAATAGCATCACCGGAGGTCAGAGCAGAGATGTGGACCACGCTGAATCTAATGCTTAGCACTGTGGGACAGGGATACAGGTACTTACAGAGCAGAAGGCTGCCCAGGGTTAATCAGTAGGGGCCAGCACAAACCAGAGAGAAGTTAACTTTCCTTTGTTATTCCTTCTTTTAAATGTATGAATAAACTGACAACTGTGTGTGGGTCTCTGCACTGTCCAGCACTGGGCTATCAGTGCTTAGTGTATGGATCTGCCCATGTGACAGACTGGTAACACGTCTCTGCTATACACTGTGATAATGCTACTCACTCCACCACTTGCAGAGGTAGAGACAGAAACCATTTAACTTTAAAAGTCCAGCTGGTTTATTCTCAGTCTGCATAAACCGCTCCACAGGAAAACATAAATAGAGCTTTACTACGGCATAAAGGTTCAAACAGAGAATGTAAACAATCTGGTCAGCTGCGGGATCGACTGCTCAGGAGAAGACACATTTACATTAACACAGGTGTCCCACTGGAGGTGTAGCAACCTCTACACACAGACCATGTGTGAGACAAATGGGCTCCATTTTAACCCATGTACCACACCCATAGGTGAGTGTATGTGAGCAGCCAAACCTGCCCAGCTCTGCGGCTGCTTGTAAAACCTGGTGCTACATGTATTAGAGCTTGCACCTGGGTTTACATCATAGAGGCTGACCACCTCTGCGATACATACCTCCCATCGACTATGGACCAGTACAAATCCAGAACATCTAAATGTAATCCATTTGATTTTTCAGTCAATATGGTCATGTGAGGGCTTGATGTTTGCGGAACGAGTTGCACTTTTAAATGAAACCATTAGTTGTACCGTATAGTGTACTGGAAAACAACAAAAAAATTCCAAATGCGGAAAAAGTGCAAAAAAAAGTGTGATTGCACAATAGTTTTTGAGAGATTTTATTCACTGTGTTCACTATATGATAAAACTGATGAGTTGGTGTGATGTCTCAGGTCGGTGCGAGTTCCTAGACACCAAACATATAGGTTTACTTTTATCTAAGGGGTTAAAAAAATTCAGAAGTTTGTTCAAAAAAATTGGCGCACATTTTGCCCCATATTCCACAACCTGTAGCGTTTTCATTTTTCGGGATCTATGGCTCAGTGATGGCTTATTTTTTTTGTGTCTTGCGCTGACATTTTTAATTTAATGGTACATTTTTTGCGCAGGTGCTACATTTTGATCGCCTATAATTGCATTTTGCGCAAAATTTGTCACAACCAAAAAATGTAATTTTGCCGTTTTGGATTTTTTTTTTTTTTTTGTCGCTACGCCGTTTACTGATCGGATTAATTGATTATATATTTTGATAGATCGGGCATTTCTGAAAGCAGTGATACCAAATATGTATGAGGTTTTTTTTTTTAACCCTTTAATTTTCAATGGGGCGAAAGGGAGGTGATTTGAACTTTTAGGGTTCTTTCTATTTTTTTTTTTGTTTAAAACTTTTTTTTTTACTATATTTATTTCACTAGCCCCCCAAGAGGGCTATAAGGATCAGCAGTCTGATTACTCATTATTTTCTCCCGATCAGAGCAGCATTCCTCAGATGGGGAGAAATGCTCATCTCTTGTAAGCTTCAGTACTCGGCTGCTTGTTACAGGACTTGAGTCATGTGAGCTACAGGAGTCTTCACATGACCCTGTGCTACCATGACAACCATTGGATCCATGTGATCACATCACTTGATTTCCGGTGGAGGCCAGTGAGTACAGATTTACTGCGAGCTCCATTTAAGGGGTTAACAGGTACGGGTGGATAGCGATTCCACTCGTACCTGCAAGGCACTCAGGTCAGCTGTACAAATCACCTGATGTGTGCGGATCCCCACTATGGGATTAACACTATGACCGCAGGGACATAATATTACTGCAGTCGTTAAGGGGTTAAATGGGTATTCCACTCATTTATGGCAGCTGCATGGGACTTGCCCATGAGCTACACCTGTCAAGCATGAATGGATATGATGGGAATAATCTTTAAAAAAGTATACAGACGGGCATATTAACATCATTGTGGGGTGCACTGCCAGCACTTCCAGATGTCCTCTGTCCATCTTTGCTTATATAGAGATAAGTGGTAATCCAAACATGGCCATACATACAAGATAAATGGTGGATGAACCCATTCATATGACTGGACTGGCCAACCATCTCCCCCTCGAAGACAGATGTCAGGAGAAAGAAGGATTGTGGATGTTGAAGTTGAACCTGCTTGATCCTTTTAATATCAGGGGAACTACACTGCCACTTGTCTCTAAGGCTATGTGCCCACGGGGACAGTGTCCTGCGGATATATCCGCAGGACATTCCGCAGGAGCTCCCAGGAAACTGCACCACAACTTCTGTCTGTTTCCATGCTGCGGAATGTCCTGCGGTTATGGTGCGGGCATTCTGCATTGAGGATACAGTACCATGGCTTCGGCACTGCATTCTCAATGCAGAACAAGCGCTGCAGTGATCGGGTGTTCATACTTACCTCCATCATGCAGCACCTCGCTTTCCGGCGGCCGTGTCACTCTGTCAGCGTCTGCAGGAGAAGGTGGGCGGGCCTGAACTAGCTCCGGCTGTCACATGACCGGAGCTCGTGCAGGTCCCGCCCACCTCTTCCTTCCTGTACCTGGATTCACCACGCTCCTGTACACCGGACGGAGAAAGTGACTGGTGAGGCAGGTAAGTATATGGGACTCTGCGGATTTCTCCGCAGGAATAATTGACATGCTGCTGATTTTTCCGCAGGGAAATCAGCAGTTCCTAAATGCCATACAAATGTCTGGGGAGTAGCTGTGCTGCAGATTTTTGAAAAATCTGCGGAATTTCCGCGAAAAATCCGCGGCAAATTCCGTGCATTTTCCGCAGCGTGGGCACATAGCCTAAGGCTAGTTTCACACTTGCGTTGAATGGTATCCGTTGCATTGCGTTGTGTGACGGATGCAACGGATATGTTGCATATAGTGGCACAACGGATGCTGCAAAACAACGGAATCCGTTTTTTATTTTTTTTTATTTTTTTTTACAGTTTACCGGCGGCAGACTATTTTGAACGATCAGCTGATCGCTCCCAGTAGCCGGCCGCCGGGTGATCAGCTGATCGCTCCCAGTAGCCGGCCGCCGGGTGATCAGCTGATCGCTCCCAGTAGCCGGTTGCCGGGTGATCAGCTGATCGCTCCCAGTAGCCGGCCGCCGGGTGATCAGCTGATCGCTCCCAGTAGCCGGTCGCCGGGTGATCAGCTGATCGCTCCCAGTAGCCGGTCGCCGGGTGATCAGCTGATCGCTCCCAGTAGCCGGTCGCCGGGTGATCAGCTGATCGCTCCCAGTAGCCGGTCGCCGGGTGATCAGCTGATCGCTCCCAGTAGCCGGTCGCCGGGTGATCAGCTGATCGCTTCCAGTAGCCGACCGCCGGGTGATCAGCTAATCGTTCGGCCGCCGAGAATGTGTGCGGGGGGCAGAGTGAGGAGTGGGTGGAGCCGAGCGGGGCCATGGCGATGAGGACAGGTGAGTGTGCGTGTGTGTATGTATATGTGTGTGTATGTACATACATGCGGAGTGGAGTGCGGGAGGGGGCGGAGCCAAGCGGGGAAGTGTCGGGCTCCCTGCACACGTAGCGAGGGTAAATATCGGCAAAGCACTTTGCTTGGTTACCCGATATTTACCTTTTGTTACGGGTGCAGGGAGCCAGAGAGAGCATGCGCAGTGAAATCCAACGGATTGCGCTGCTCAAAAAAACGTTACATGCTGTGTTCTTCCCGCCCGGCGCAGCGTCAAAGTAACGACGCTGCGTCGTCCAGTGGATGCAACGCTGACACTTGCGTTACAGTGCGTCGTCCATACAAGTCTATGGAGAATAGCGCAGTGCGTTAACGGACTGCGCTATTCTCCATAGTGACGGACTCCGCTGAAAGTACCCTAACTCGCTCCTCTTTCCCTATTGAGAGCACTCAAATGCTTTGTGGGGGGTGGGGATGTATACAGGGGGCACAGGAGCCATGTTTGCTCCATGCACAGAAACAATATATAACCATGTTCTTAGTGCAACCATCAATATTTTCGATCTCAGCCATTGAACTCCCTAGATGCTGCAGCTAATTGTGACTGCTGCACCTAAGGCTAGTTTCACACTTGTGTTGGGTAGAATCCGCTGTGTCCGTTGCTACATCGTTTTGACGCATCTGTTATTTTTGTGGTGTCAACGGATGCAACGGATCCATTATTTCACAGTAATCCATTAGCTGATTCCTGTGAAATAACGGACTGTTGCATCCGTTTGGTGTCCGTTAGGCGTCCGTCTAACGGAATCCGTCGGCTCTGTTTTTTTTTTTCCATTTTTTTCATTCTGGGCATGCTCAGTAGAAATTAGCAGAATCCAGCAGCGGATTCCGTTGTTAAGCACTTAGCAACGGAATCCGCTACCATAGGGAAACATTAAAAATTTTAACGGAAGCAACGGAATCCGTTGGTCGGCGTCATTTTGACGCAAGCATTTAACTTTACATTCAGCGTTGCTTCCGCTCGGCGGAAGCAACAGAGCGTCGGCCAACGGAAGCAACGCAGGTACTTTTGGCACAATCCGTCATCAATGCAAGTCTATGGGAAACAGCGGAATCCGTTAACGAATTCCGCTGTTTCCCAAGACAGCGGATTGCGCCAAAAAAACCAACGCAAGTGTGAAAGTACCCTAAGAAGTTACTGAATTATCAACCCACCGGTCTCGGCCAGAGAGGTGTCGTATTGTGCCATTCCCAAGCCACTTGTGGTTAAAGGTTCAATACACCACAATTTCTTTTTTATGGTCACGCTGCCATCTCAGAAAAGCAGATCAAAAAGCGTTCAAAAAGGGTTTTTTTTTTACCCCCAACATGGAACAAATAAAATCAAGTCTTCACCATTGACCGAATCTGAGGCGTGAAAGAAATGATTGTTACATATTTTCTTTGTTTTATGTTTTTTTTCCTTGTTTTCCTGTCGTGAATTGATATTATGCCTGATGTATTTGCTCACGCAGCGACATTCTCCACCTATATAGAAATACATCTTAAAATAGACTTCAGGAACAACATGGAGTGTCACTATTTAGTCTAAGACGTGCCCCGGTGGAAACGTAAATTAGGAGTAAATAGGCGCATGGGTAGCGGTGGCAGCGCGCCAAGTCTCTATGGAAATGAGGTTCCTGGCTTGTTAGAAAGTGGATATGAATTTACATTATTCCAAGTGATGAATGCTCAGACAATTGTTGCAGAGACAATAACTCTATGAAACTAATTCAAAGCCATTGTCCGACCCCATCACTATGAATTTTTCTTCGCCCATTTTAGATCTGCTTTAATTTTTGGGTCAGTGCAGATCGGTTTTGGAATGTGCCGGCAGCTGTTGTGTGTATGGAAATTACTGTTTACAGACACCAGACCTGGAAAATAGGGGGAAAAAGTGCTTTTGTGTCTGTGATTTTTTTTTTTTTTCCTCTATCATTTTTTTCCTTTCTTTGCTTCTATATTAATATTCTTGTTTTCCAAATGCATACGAGTAATTATACTGAGGATAATGCAGATGTTGGGGTCCGCTCTTCCATATAGTATGCGGCGTGACAGATTGAGCAGAAAGTGTTGTCATTTTTTAGATCTTTCTATTCAGTAAATACAAATCTTCGAAGTTTTTCTGAACTAATTTAGAACCTTTCTCAAACTGTTCCAAAATATTTAGGCCTTAAATTGCTGAAAAGCGTTCTGCCGGATCTCCAAATTCTAAGATTTGCAAGTTAACAATTTTGAAAAAGGAAACTGATCTTCCTGGATTTGTTTCTTCAGTTTTTATTTTTTAAAATGCCTAATATAACCATGGCCTTTGGGGTTGTGTACCCCCTTTGGGCTTGTCTGGGTGACAGGGAGGTGTCATCTCTGCTAAATTAATGACTGTAATCTGTCTGATATTAGCAATGAATCATTTGATCATTAGGTTGATAGGCCCAAAATATCCATGGAAATTATCAGAACCACCAAGACTGCTTCTTAATTGAGGCAACTTATATCACCCTTTAGGGTATGTGCGCACGTTGCGTTTTGTACAGTGCGGAAAAGAACGCACCCTCTAAAACTGTAAACACTGCGTTAGTAAAAAAAAAAATGCATCCAAAACGCATGCATTTTACATGCGTTTTGGATGCATTTTTTGCAGTGCGATCCCACGGCAATTGAGCTCTGCTACATGCCCACTGACAGCAGAGAGAGACGCGCAATGAGAATGAACTCGGATGAACTTCACCCGACTTCATTGTCATACTGCTGCTCTGTCTGTGTGTCGCGTCCTGATTAGCAGTCACCCGTGAAGGACTCACCGGTGACCGCTAATCCCCCTGAGTGACTGAAGTGAGCATCGCGATCAGCACTGCCGTCATTCAGGTTACTCGTGGCCACAGCTGAAGTCCTCCACCTGAGAGCGGTAGCCTGAGTGACAGCACCGCTGATCACTTCAGTTACTCGGGCGACTTGCTGTCACAGTTAGAGGATCCAGCGGTGGCCGCGGGTAACTTGAGTGTTGTCATCACTGATCGTGCTCCTCACTTCAGTCGCTGCGTGGAGCTGACAGAGAGCGGTCTGGTCTATGGCCGCTCCTGTCAGCTTCATGTAGCAGAGCTGAGAGCGTTGTGGGATGTCGTGTGGATTACGCCGGACCTGGATGGGTGTTTGGGGATTAATAACGTGGTGAAAGAGGGTGGGTTTTTTTTTGTCTTTTATTCCAAATAAAGGATTTTTTTGGGTGTATGTGTTTATTTTCTTTAACTTACAGGTTAATCATGGAAGGTATCTCGGGGAGATGCCTGCCATGATTAACCTAGGACTTAGTGGCAGCTATGGGCTGCCATTAACTCCTTATTATTCTGATTGCCACCACACCAGGGCAATTCGGGATGAGCCGGGTAGAGTCCCGGGACTGTCGCATCTAATGGATGTGGCAATTCTGGGCGGCTGCTGCCTGATATTGTTAGGCTGGGGGGCTCCCCATAACGTGGAGCTCCCCATCCTGAGAATACCAGCCTTCAGCCGTGTGGCTTTACCCTGGCTGGTATCAAAATTGGGGGGAACTACACGTGTTTTTTTTTTAAATTATTTATTTTACTGTACGATATAGACCCACCCACCAGTGGCTGTGATTGGTTGCAGTGAGAAATCTGTCACTTAGAGTGGGGGTGTGTCTGACTGCAAACAATCATAGGCGCCGGTGGGCGGGAAAAGCAGGCAATACGAGATGGAATAATGAGCGGCCGGCATTTTCATAAGAGGAAAAGCCGCCGGAGCTTTGTGACAGCCGTGCAGCGCCGCGCCAGTGATCGGGGATCGGTGAGTATGAGAGAGGGGGAGAGACCGACCAACGGACAGAGCGACCAACGGACAGAGAAAGAGACCGACATCGACAGAGAGAGACTGAAAAAAGCTGTGTTTTGCTTGCCAAAAAAGCATGTGGAACGCAACAAAAATGCAGTCCAAGTGCATTTTGGTTGCGTTTTGACCCACATCATTGATTTCAATGGGTGGAGAACGCAGCTACAATGCACAAAAGAAGTGACATGCTGCTTTTTGTTCCGCAGCGATTTTTGGCATCCAAAATGGTGCGTTTAAAAACGCAGCGTGCGCATTGAATTTTCGGACTTCTCATAGACTTTGCTGGGGAAGCAGAACGCATGCAATTTGGCACTGAAACTGCAGTTCAAAACGCAGCGTTAACGCGGGAAAAAACACAACGTGCGCACACAGCCTCAAAGCGTGCCTGTCATTTTATCTAAACTGTAGTAAAGAGCATTTTATTTCTGTCTCCATCTCCCACAACGAGAGAGAACTGCTTTTGGAGCAGATAAGTCTACTATGCTCAGAGCACATCTCAGTTCACATCCATTCTTTTACACTGTGTTCCAAATTATTATGCAAAAAATATTTTTTCATATTTTCCTAAATTAACTTTATGAATTGCAGTCATTGTTATTTTCCAGTCATCTACTATTTGAGTATAATTGAAATGTTTTTGATCAAACTGCCTATGAAAACAGTATATTTTTAAAAATAATAAACACTCCTAATGCACTCAAGATGCATGTTCCAAATTATTATGCACAGCAGAGTTTTCAACCTTTTTTAATTTTATTTTGAAAAACAAAATGGTCAATTGTGAAATTATAAGAATTTTAAGCTTATTACAAAATGAAATCAAACAGTTTTCAAGTCAAAACTTAATTCTCGGTGATGTTACATTTGCATATTGGACCCCTTGTTCGAAAGAAGCTTCTGAACTCTCTCGTCCATTGAATTTGTCAGTTTTTGGATGGTTTGTGCTTCAATTATTTTGCATGTGGACAGAATACCCTCCCAGAGCTGTTGCTTAGATGTGAACTGCCTCCCGCCATCATAGACACTCCTTTTGATGATACTCCAGAGGTTCTCAATGGGGTTGAGGTCAGGGGAAGATGGTGGCCACACCATAAGTTTGTCCTCTTTTATGCCCATAGCTGTTATGATCCGGAACCATGGAAGATCACCACACATCATTGGCAAAAAGGTGACAAGAGCCTTGGCAACTAATCTGGCCGCCATCCCCTTACTAACCAACACAAGTAGAAGTAGCCGAGGGGTGAACTAACATCCTGTGCACCGCGAACCCAGCCGGAGAACTAACTATCCTAAAGGTAGGAAAGATGAATAACTCTCTGCCTCAGAAAATAGACAAGAAGAGCAAGCCCCCCACATTCAAAGACTGCGGTGATATAGGAAAAACACAATACACAGGTAGATGACAGGATTAGCAAAAGGTGAGGCCCCCGCTGACTAAAATAGGAAAGGACAGGAAAGGGACTGATGGTAGCCAGAGAAAAACCCTACAAAATACCAACTTCCTGATAGTACAAAAAAGCCCTCAGATCGCTCGATCTGAACTCCGTCCTTTACCAGGTGCCCTTGTCATACCAATGAACAGAAAACAAGAATTATAAGGCCTTGTGCGCACTGGGAAATGGAATTTTCTTGAGAAAATTCCGCATGCTCTCAAAGATTACCGCACCCGCGGTAAAAAACCGCGGGAAACCGCACCCGAAAACCGCATGCGGTTTGCCGCGGTTTTACCGCGGTATTATTCGCGGTATTGCCGCGGTTTTGCCGCGTGCGGGTTGGGATGTGCTTTATTGCATTCAATGCAATAAAGCACATTGAAAAAAAAAATCATTTAATTCTGAGATAGTAGATAGATAGACAGAAGAATAGATAGAGGGATAGATAGACAGAAGAATAGATAGAGGGATAGATAGACAGACAGAGGGATAGATAGAGGACAGATCGCTGCATTTCCCACGGTCGGCTTTCATTCAGCGCTGTGTCTGTGACACATCGCGGCTGGATGTCAGCAGCGCAGGACCTGTGGATTACGTCGGAGCGGTGCATTACGCCGGAGCTTTGGTGCGGGAGGGGTTAATAAAAGGGTTAACGAGGCTTGTTGGTTTTATTTAAAATAAAGGATTTTTCGGTGTCTGTGTTTTTTTCACTCTACTTACGGGTTGATCATGTCAGCTGTCACATAGACGCTGCCATGATCAAGCCTGGGGTTAATGGCGGTGATCCCCCACCATTAACCCCTTGTATTACCCTGCCGCCACTGCTACACGGCGGCAGGAAGAGCCGAGGACACTCCCGGTGCTGCCGCATAATGTATGCGACAGTGCCGGGGCAGCTGCGGCTGATATTCTCGGCTGCCGGAGGGGGAGTGAGGCGGGGGACATTACCCCTGCCCCTCTCCCTCCCCAGCCTGAGAATATCGGGCCGCCGCTGTGTGCTTACCTCGGCTGGACGGTAAATATGCAGCGGAGCCCACGTTCTTTGTTTTCTATATTTCCGTTTTCTTTCTATGTGTGTTCTATGTGTCTGTGTTTATGTGTTCTATGTCTGTGATGTGTTCTGTGTCTGTGATGTGTTTGTGTTTACTCTCTGCTTTGCTTCCTCTTCCTGTAATGACATCACTTCCCTGCAAAACCGCAGACAGGCGATGTACATTACCGGAGGTAAACCGCGAAATACCGCAGGGAATAACGCAGGAAAACGCAGTGAACCGCACAGAATTTGCTACCTGCGTTATTCCCTGCGGGATTTCATGATTACATTGGAGTCAATGGAGTGAAATCCCGCAGCGATGTGCGGAAAAGAAGTGACATGCACTTGTTTTTGCTGCGGGATTCCCGCAGCAAAACATGCAGCTGTCAAATTCCGCCCAGTGCGCACAGGATTTTTTTTCTCCATAGGATTTGCTGGTGATTCACTGCAGAGATGTTATGAACATTTTCTGCAGCGAAACATGCAGCAAATCCGCGAAAAATCCGCGGCAAAATCCGGTAAGTGCGCACATAGCCTTACAAATTCAACAAGCCATAAACACATGGACCCAAAGGAGCTATACTCCACACAGAACTGCAGGGAGTTCCTCAAATCCACTGAGGGGGAAAATCCCTGGAAGGAAATAAACTGAAACCAACCACAACAAATGACAAACCCAGATAAACAAAAGAACCAGACAATAATTAAAGAGCAAGCACTTATCTGGGGAAGATGTGGTGTAGAGCAGGATTAAGCAGGCTGAAAATACAAAGTACAACTGACATCCGGCAACAGCCTGCAAACAGACCAGGACTTAAATAAACACAGAATTAGGAAAGGAAACACCCACTGCACAACCCACCTGGTCTCTGTCCAAACCCTTCCTGGCCACCAGAGGGAGCCTCCCAGCAGCCAAGACATAACTAACATTCACAACAGTACCCCCCCTTGAGGAGGGGTCACCTCACCCACGCCACCGGGTCGCTCGGGATGAGCATGATGGAAGGCGCGAACCAACCTGTCCGCATGAATGTCAGAAGCCACAACCCAAGATTTATCCTCCTGCCCATAACCCTTCCATTTCACAAGGTACTGAAGCTGATGCCTACTGCGACGGGAATCCAGAATTTTTTCAACCTCATACTCCAGATCCCCTTGTACCAAAACAGGGTCAGGAGGCGCTGCTGCAGGAACTGCCGGCTCCACATGTTTCTTCAACAAGGACTTATGGAAGACATTGTGAATCTTAAATGACGCAGGCAGAGTCAAACGGAAAGATACCAGATTAATAATCTCCGAAATCTTATAAGGTCCAATAAATCTGGGCTTAAATTTAGGAGACGGAACTCTCATAGGAATATTTTTAGAGGACAACCACACCATGTCCCCTACTTTAAACCGGGGACCAACAGTCCGACGCCGGTTGGCAAACTTTTGGGCAGTTTCTTGGGACTGAAACAATTTATCCACTACCTGCCCCCAAATCTGCTGCATTCTGTCGACCACCGAATCCACCCCCGGACAGTCAGACGCCTCAAGCTGCCCTGAGAGGAACCTAGGGTGATACCCAAAATTGCAGAAAAAGGGGGACGCCAACGTGGTAGAGCTAGCTCTATTGTTAAGGGAAAATTCAGCCAAAGGCAAAAACGAAACCCAGTCATCCTGATCCGCAGAAACAAAACACCGTAAATAGGTCTCCAGGGTCTGGTTAGCCCTTTCAATCTGACCGTTGGTCTGGGGATGAAACGCCGAGGAGAAAGACAGCTGAACACCCAATTTGGAGCAAAAAATCCTCCAAAACCTGGATACAAACTGCACCCCTCTGTCAGAAACAATGTTTTCGGGAATACCATGCAAACGGACAACATGTTGCAAAAACAAAGGCACCAACTCTGATGAAGACGGCAACTTAGATAGGGGAACCAAGTGGACAATCTTGGAGAATCTGTCACAGATCACCCAAATCACAGTCATTTTCTGAGAGACGGGAAGCTCTGAAATAAAATCCATAGAGATGTGCGTCCAAGGTTTCTTAGGTACAGGCAAAGGCAATAATAGCCCACTAGAACGTGAACAACAGGGCTTGGACCTAGAACAAACTATCCTAAAGGTAGGAAAGATGAATAACTCTCTGTCTCAGAAAATAGACAAGAATAGCTAGCCCCCCACATTCAAAGACTGCGGTGATATAGGAAAAACACAATACACAGGTAGATGACAGGATTAGCAAAATGTGAGGCCCCCGCTGACTAAAATAGGAAAGTACAGGAAAGGGACTGATGGTAGCCAGAGAAAAACCCTACAAAATACCAACTTCCTGATAGTACAAAAAGGCCCTCAGATCGCTCGATCTGAACTCCGTCCTATACCAGGTGCCCTTGTCATACCAATGAACAGAAAACAAGAATTATAACAAATTCAACAAGCCATAAACACATGGACCCAAAGGAGCTATACTCCACACAGAACTGCAGGGAGTTCCTCAAATCCACTGAGGGGGAAAATCCCTGGAAGGAAATAAACTGAAACCAACCACAACAAATGACAAACCCAGATAAACAAAAGAACCAGACAATAATTAAAGAGCAAGCACTTATCTGGGGAAGATGTGGTGTAGAGCAGGATTATGCAGGCTGAAAATACAAAGTACAACTGACATCTGGCAACAGCCTGCAATCAGACCAGGACTTAAATAAGCAGAGAATTAGGAAAGGAAACACCCACTGCACAACCCACCTGGTCTCTGTCCAAACCCTTCCTGGCCACCAGAGGGAGCCTCCCAGCAGCCGAGACATAACTAACATTTACAACACATAGCAGCCAGAGATGCAGACGTGTTACTTGCAGCATGAGACGGTGCATTATCATGCATGAAAATGATCTTGCTGCGGAATGCACGGTTCTTCCTCCTGAACCATGGCAGGAAGTGCTGTTTAAGAAACTCCACATAGATTATGGAGTTCATCTTTATCCCTTCAGGGATCCTAAAGGGTCCGACAATCTCTCTCCCCATGATTCCAGCCCAAAACATTACTCCACCTCCTCCTTGTTGGTGCCTTAGCCGTGTTTTCATGGGGTGTCCATCAACCAGCCATCCTCCACTCCATCCATCTGGACCATCGAGCATTGCAAGTCACTCATCGGTGAACAAAACAGTTTGGAAGTCAGTCTTTATGCATTGTTTGGCCCACTGGAGCCGTTTCTGCTTGTGTGCAGAGGATAGAGGTGGTCGACAGGATGGCTTATGCACAGCTGCAAACCTCTGAAGGAACCTGCATCTTGTTGT
Source organism: Anomaloglossus baeobatrachus (assembly GCF_048569485.1). Classification (NCBI taxonomy): domain Eukaryota; kingdom Metazoa; phylum Chordata; class Amphibia; order Anura; family Aromobatidae; genus Anomaloglossus; species Anomaloglossus baeobatrachus. The sequence continues at coordinate 102,634,890 of NC_134362.1, forward strand.
TCGGGGGACGTTGGAGGCACCAGCAGCTTCAAAAACATGTCTGCTGCTATGACAAGGCATTTTAGCAGCTGCTCTTTTAACCTGATGCAATTGCCTGCTGGAAAGAGTCCTCATTTTCTCCTTATCAGCATGCACACGTGTGTGCTGTGAATCAGCTACATACTTCTTGATTGTGCAATGATCACGATGAAGTGTCTTGGCAATGTTGATTGTAGTCATGCCTTCACCTAAATACTCCACAATTTGTTGCTTCTCAGCAGCAGACACATCCTTTTTCTTTCCCATTTTGGCAAAAAATGTAGGCTGCTTAATAATGTGGAACAGCCTTCTTAAGTAGTCTTGCCTTTATTTGGACACACCTTCCAAACTAATTTGCACAGGTATCTGCAATTGCGTTCAGTGATATAAAGAGCCCTGACACACATCACCATCAATGAGTTTAACTGACAAACAAAAAATTTCTACACTTATCACTCCTAAACTCTTTTTGCATAATAATTTAGAACACAGTGTAGATTGGGTGGACTTTAATCTTTAGCATCCTGCCAGCACTTTGTGTGTTGGAACTTAATTTTCCCTTTCTTTCAATTGCTCCTGTTATTTGCTTTAATGCCCCCTTCTGACTGGCACATAAGAAACCAGGATCAGTGAGACAAAGGTCCTTTCCCCACTTCTTGTATTATACTGTATATTGGCTACTAGAAATACTGTAGATCACACCTGACCACGAGCTGTGGACAGCAAGTTCGAAAGAAGAGAGAAGAAGAGAGACGTCTAGTGGCCAAAACTTAGGAAAGATTTTTTTTGAGGGGGTGGGGTAGGAGCTGAGAGGGGAGATTAAACCAACAAATTCTTTTTAAATAATTATCCATGAAAACCTATTTGTTATAGAATCTACTCTGGTAACAGGTTACACTGCTATGACAGCCCGGTCCATCGGTGAGCCAGGACACACAGAGCTGATCTGGTGGACCAGTCCTGATATGGATGACTTTTTATATGAATAGCTGGCATGTAATGCACATTGCTTCTGCAGGAGAAATAGTTAGGTCCAGAAATATTTGGACAGTGACACAATTTTCGCGAGTTGGGCTCTGCATGCCACCACATTGGATTTGAAATGAAACCTCTACAACAGAATTCAAGTGCAGATTGTAACGTTTAATTTGAAGGTTTGAACAAAAATATCTGATAGAAATTGTAGGAATTGTACACATTTCTTTACAAACACTCCACATTTTAGGAGGTCAAAAGTAATTGGACAAATAAACCAAACCCAAACAAAATATTTTTATTTTCAATATTTTGTTGCGAATCCTTTGGAGGCAATCACTGCCTTAAGTCTGGAACCCATGGACATCACCAAACGCTGGGTTTCCTCCTTCTTAATGCTTTGCCAGGCCTTTACAGCCGCAGCCTTCAGGTCTTGCTTGTTTGTGGGTCTTTCCGTCTTAAGTCTGGATTTGATCAAGTGAAATGCATGCTCAATTGGGTTAAGATCTGGTGATTGACTTGGCCATTGCAGAATGTTCCACTTTTTTGCACTCATGAACTCCTGGGTAGCTTTGGCTGTATGCTTGGGGTCATTGTCCATCTGTACTATGAAGCGCCGTCCGATCAACTTTGCGGCATTTGGCTGAATCTGGGCTGAAAGTATATCCCGGTACACTTCAGAATTCATCCGGCTACTCTTGTCTGCTGTTATGTCATCAATAAACACAAGTGACCCAGTGCCATTGAAAGCCATGCATGCCCATGCCATCACGTTGCCTCCACCATGTTTTACAGAGGATGTGGTGTGCCTTGGATCATGTGCCGTTCCCTTTCCTCTCCAAACTTTTTTCTTCCCATCATTCTGGTACAGGTTGATCTTTGTCTCATCTGTCCATAGAATACTTTTCCAGAACTGAGCTGGCTTCATGAGGTGTTTTTCAGCAAATGTAACTCTGGCCTGTCTATTTTTGGAATTGATGAATGGTTTGCATCTAGATGTGAACCCTTTGTATTTACTTTCATGGAGTCTTCTCTTTACTGTTGACTTAGAGACAGATACACCTACTTCACTGAGAGTGTTCTGGACTTCAGTTGATGTTGTGAACGGGTTCTTCTTCACCAAAGAAAGTATGCGGCGATCATCCACCACTGTTGTCATCCGTGGACGCCCAGGCCTTTTTGAGTTCCCAAGCTCACCAGTCAATTCCTTTTTTCTCAGAATGTACCCAACTGTTGATTTTGCTACTCCAAGCATGTCTGCTATCTCTCTGATGGATTTTTTTCTTTTTTTTTCAGCCTCAGGATGTTCTGCTTCACCTCAATTGAGAGTTCCTTAGACCGCATGTTGTCTGGTCACAGCAACAGCTTCCAAATGCAAAACCACACACCTGTAATCAACCCCAGACCTTTTAACTACTTCATTGATTACAGGTTAACAAGAGAGACTCCTTCAGAGTTAATTGCAGCCCTTGGAGTCCCTTGTCCAATTACTTTTGGTCCCTTGAAAAAGAGGAGGCTCTGCATTACAGAGCTATGATTCCTAAACCCTTTCTCCGATTTGGATGTGAAAACTCTCATATTGCAGCTGGGAGTGTGCACTTACAGCCCATATTATATATATAATTGTATTTCTGAATATGTTTTTGTAAACAGCTAAAATAACAACTTGTGTCACTGTCCAAATATTTCTGGCCCTGACTGTATATAGATATATACACAGTATATATACTGTGTGTGTGTGTGTGTGTGTGTGTGTGTGTGTGTGTGTGTGTGTATGTGTATTATATATATATATATATATATATATATATATATATATATATATATATATATATATATATATATAATTACAGTACAGACCAAAAGTTTGGACACACCTTCCCATCTCTAGAGCAACTGTTAAGAGGAGACTTTGTGAAGCAGACCTTCATGGTAAAATAGCTGCTAGAAAACCACTGCTAAGGACAGACAACAAGCAGAAGAGACTTGTTTGGGCTAAAGAACACAAGGAATGGACATTAGACCAGTGGAAATCTGTGCTTTGGTCTGATGAGTCCAAATTTGAGATCTTTGGATCCAACCACTGTGTCTTTGTAGAAAAGGTGAATGGATGGACTCTACATGCCTGGTTCCCACCGTGAAGCATGGAGGAGGAGGTGTGATGGTGTGGGGGTGCTTTGCTGGTGACACTGTTGGGGATTTAAACCAGCATGCCTACCACAGCATCTTGCAGCGGCATGCTATTCCATCCAGTTTGCGTTTAGTTGGACCATCATTTATTTCTCAACAGGACAATGACCCCAAACACACCTCCAGGCTGTGTAAGCGCTATTTGACTAAGAAGGAGAGTGATGGGGTGCTACGTCAGATGACCTGGTCTCCACAGTCACCAGACCTGAATCCAATCGAGATGGTTTGGGGTGAGCTGGACCGGAGAGTGAAGGCAAAAGGGCCAACAAGTGCTAAGCATCTCTGGGAACTCCTTCAAAACTGTTGGAAAACCATTTCCGGTGACTACCTCTTGAAGCTCATCAAGAGAATGCCAAGAGTGTGCAAAGTACCGTGTTTCCCCGAAAGTAGGACCCCCCCGAAAGTAAGGCAGGGTGGGGGTTTCGGGGGGGTCCGCCAATGTAGGGCACCCCCCGATTGTAAGGCAGGGTAGCGGGGGGGCCGGGGAATGTAAGGCCGCCTATGGGTGGTGGTCCCTGGGGAAAGTACAGGAACTTACCGCTGCCGCTGTTCCCTCGCTCCATCCAGGCCTTCTCCAGTCTCGTGCCACCCGTGGTCCGCCTCCGGTGAATGGCCCCCGCAAGGCTCCCTGCTGGCCATCAGCTCGAGCTGTGATTGGCCAGTCAGCCGGCTCGCAGCTGATTGGCCCTCAGCTCGAGCTGCGATTGGCCAGTCAGCCGGCTCGCAGCTGATTGGCCCTCAGCTCGAGCTGCGATTGGCCAGTCAGCCGGCTCGCAGCTGATTGGCCCTCAGCTCGAGCTGCGATTGGCCAGTCAGCCGGCTCGCAGCTGATTGGCCGAAATCAGCCGCGACGTCACCGCCTGCAGGCTCGCTCCGATTTCGGTAAGTTCCGAAACTGTGTGTGTGTGTGTGTGTGTGTGTGTGTGTGTGTGTGTGTGTGTGTGTGTGTGTGTGTGTGTGTGTGTACGGTATGTGTATGGGTGCCGTATGGGGCTGTATGTGTCAGTGTGTGTGTGTACGGTACCGGTACGATGTGTGTGGGTGCCGTGTGGGGCTGTACCGGTACCGTATGTGTCAGTGTGTGTGGTGGCAGAGTGGGGGGCAGAACCACTGTATGGGGAGGCTGCAGGGGGGAGGATGGGGTGGATGCCGGATTTCAAACAATGGGGAGGCTGCAGGGGGGAGGAAGGGGTGGATGCCGGATTTCAAACAATGGGGAGGCTGCAGGGGGGAGGAAGGGGTGGATGCCGGATCTCAAACAATGGGGAGGCTGCAGGGGGGAGGAAGGGGTGGATGCCGGATCTCAAACAATGGGGAGGCTGCAGGGGGGAGGAAGGGGTGGATGCCGGATCTCAAACAATGGGGAGGCTGCAGGGGGGAGGATTGTCATTTTTTTTTCCAATGTAAGGCCTCCCCCGAAAGTAAGGCAGGGTGGGACTTTTGGGGGTAAAATTAATGTAAGACAGGGCCTTACTTTCGGGGAAACACGGTAGTAATGAAAGCAAAAGGTGGCTGCTTTGAAGAACCTAGAATATAAGGCATATTTTCAGTTGTTTCACACTTTTTTAAGTATTTAATTCCACATGTTTTCATTCATAGTTTTGATGTCTTCAATGTGAATCTACAATTTTTAGAGTCATGAAAATAAAGAAAACTCTTTGAATGAGGTGTGTCCAAACTTTTGGTCTGTACTGTATATATAAAATATTTATTATTGTACTTCCCTCACAATTGCAGGGATCACATGGCTTTTAGAGGTTGGGCCCCAGTGATCTGCTTGGTCACCCTGCCTCTGTACAAAAAGGAGTTGGCATAGTAATACAAAACCCATTAATGGCTATGTCTAGTGAGTGATATCTCGTAATTGAAAGGGAATCTGTCCGGACCCCTATGTCCTCCAACCCAGCAGCAATGATACCTGTATGCCCAAATTCCTTCTCTAACCAGCCCTGTATAATGCTACTCACTAATCTGAATGTTTAAAAAAAGATTTTTATAACCTTGGTGTTCCTATGTTAATTAGGTGTGACTAGTCACAGTGGTGTTAGCTCCCCAGAATAAGCGTCCCTCTTTCCTATGCCCCTGTGGGCGTGATAACACAATTTCCACTAGGCAGTGTGAATGTTAGCCTCTGGAAATGTTGCGCATGCGTGCTGCTCATTACGGCTGCGTCAGTGCATCTCAGAAGCAGGGCGGATGCTTCCCGCCATCATTAGGTGCACTGAGCGTGACTGGAAGCTCAGAAGATGGCCCACGTACATGTCTTTTGAACGTCTGATCATGAAGGTGGAAAGTGAGAACTGTGCTTCTGAGGCGCACTGAAGTGGCTGAAATGAGGCGCGCGCATGCATGATATTTCCAGGAGCTGGCGGTGACACCAACTAGTGGTAATCATGTTATCATGCACAGAGGGAGGTGATAACATGGAAAGGTGGACAACTGGTCTGGGGAGACAACGCCCCTGGGACTAGTTACAGGCATAGGGACAGCGAGGTTTGTAAATGTGTTTTTTAAACATTCAGATTAGTGAATAGCGTTATACAGAGCTGGTTAGGGAGGGAATTTGGGCATACAGGTATGAATGCTGCTGGGTTGGAAGCCTAGGGACCTAACGGGTTCCCTGTAAGGGTTAATGGTAGCCACTGAGGGCCCCCCATCTCCCATGAAACCGTCCGTGCTGGTGTGTTCACTGTCAGACATGCAGGATCTGCCGCCTTGTCTGGCCTGCATGCGCTGTATATACAACATAGAAAAGAGGTTTTTTCTCCTGAGTTCTTGATTCCAGATATAATACTACAATTTATAACAAAAGACGAAAAGAAATCCACAAAAAGGCTAAATGTTTTCTAAGAACAGCTCGGCTCGATGGCACGAAGACAAGTGACTTTGGCAGAAATTGTGCGGTTCGGAGAGGCGCATGGCCTCCCTCGGAGCCTGCATTAGGTGGCAGTAGTGTGTTGTATTTTACCAGGTGGACGGCTTCCTCCATCTCTGTAATATTCTACACCACAGGAAAGTTTCCAAAGTCCAGCATCTGAAATAAAGAAAAATCAGTGATGTGCTTTCTAAATATTTGTATTTTTCCCTTTTTCTGAGGATTTCTGGCATTATATGTAGCAGCTAATGAAGAATAGTGTTTCTCCAGACTGTGGTGGTGACGGGCTGATTTAAGGTGACTTTCCACCGGCCTGAGGCTCAAATGCTGAATTCCCCCTTGTAAATGGAGACTCCGCCACAGAGGATTGCAGGGAGGTGACAGTGTACTGCTAATTGCAAATGTCGCTCACTGGGTTAATTTCCTTTACAATTACACAAATGATAATTAGAAAGCTGCAACTATTCGGCTTTCTGCGAAAGGGAACGCAATACAGCCATTTCTATATTAATTGTATTTTGTCTTGCAGGTTGGTGCCAGACATACTGTATTTCAGCTGGCAATGTATTTTGTGAATTGGTTGGGGGCTTAGGAGGGTGGGAATAGGTGGTAGATTGGAATACACTTATTGTAGGGTGTGTAAGTGGGTTAGTAGAGGCAAGTAAAGGAGACATTAAAGAATAATCTAGTTCTTTCTACAATGTCTGAGAACTGGAGCGACTTATAGCAGTAATTGTGGACTGTGATGACCCCACTGGGCCGCACCGATGTCTGTTTCTCCCCCGCTGTGACCATGCCCGCAGTCGCCCAACCGTGTAAAACGCTTATTGGTCAGGTGCTTGGATCGTTCATGCTGGAATTATCAGCAGCACATTGTCATTGTCATTGGATGTGCTGACAGTATTCTATCGGCACAAAACTATTGTACTAACAATCGTTCTGTGTGTATAGATATCTGGTCAGCCAACCTAAACAAGCCATTATATGACGGCTATGTTTAATGGCTGTAGTCACTGCTTCTAAATGGGCCCGTAAATAGCTTTTGAGCGAACTGGCAGATTTGGGTCAACAACTATTCCTTCCGATACCCTCCTCCCATTCATATGTATGTTTAGATGTCTTGATTTTGCCTATGTCCACAGTAGAGAGAGGGGAATAAATGCATATTTTCTTTGTGTCTTTCTGTGTCAAAATATCACTTGTGTACAGCCCCCTCTTGAGGTCACCCACAGATTTTCAATTGGATTTAGTTCTGGGCTCTGGCTCGGCAATTTCAAAACTTTGATCTTCTGATGAAGTCATTCTTTTCGTATGCTTAGCGTCGTTATCAAGCTGAAAAGTAAAATTCCTCTTTATTTTCAGCTTTTTAGTAGAGCACTGATGCAAAATTGACTAGTATTTGTAACTTTTCATCATTCTGTCCACTTTGACGAAGCCTCCACCATGCTTCACTGTGAGTGTGATGATCTTTGGGTGAAGCACATTGTTGGTTTTGTGCCAAACATACCGTATTGAATTATGGCCAAAAAGTTCAACCTTGGTCTCATTAGACCATAACTCATTTGTTCACATGGTTTTTTTTTTAGACTTTGTTGGTTTTGGCAAAACATACCCATGCTTGGATGTTTTTCTTTGTAAGAAAAAGCTTCTATCTTTCCACTCTATCCACCAGGTCAGACATTTGAAGAATATAGGAGATTTTTGTCACATGAGGGGTATTTAGTTTTAGGTAATGTCATTGTTGTGCTGAATGTAAGCAATTTCTTGGTGACTGTCTTGACAGTGTTTCATAATACAGTCATATGAAAAAGTTTGGGCACCCCTATTAATGTTAACCTTTTTTCTTTATAACATTTTGGGTTTTTGCAACCGCTATTTCGGTTTCATATATCTAATAACTGATGGACTCAGTAATATTTCTGGATTGAAATGAGGTTTATTGTACTAACAGAAAATGTGCAATCCGCATTTAAACAAAATTTGTCCGGTGCAAAAGTATGGGCACCTCAACATAAAAGTGACATTAATATTTTGTAGATCCTCCTTTTGCAAAAATCACAGCCTCTAGTCGCTTCCTGTAGCTGTTAATGAGTTCCTGGATCCTGGATGAAGGTATATTTGACCATTCCTGTTTACAAAACAATTCCAGTTCAGTTAAGTTTGATGGTCGCCGAGCATGGACAGCACGCTTCAAATCATCCCACAGATTTTCAATGATATTCAGATCTGGGGACTGGGATGGCCATTTCATAACATTGTAATTGTTCCTCTGCATGAATGCCTGAGTAGTTTTGGAGCAGTGTTTTGGATCATTGTCTTGCTGAAATATCCATCCCCTGCGTAACTTCAACTTTGTCACTGATTCTTGCACATTATTGTCAAGAATCTGCTGATACTGAGTTGAATCCATGCGACCCTCAACTTTAACAAGATTCCCGGTGCCGGCATTGGCCACATAGCCCCAAAGCATGATGGAACCTCCACCATATTTTACTGTGTGTAGCAAGTGCTTTTCTTGGAATGCCGTGTTTTTTTGCCTCCATGCATAACGCCTTTTTGTATGACCAAACAACTCAATCTTTGTTTCATCAGTCCACAGGACCTGCTTCCAAAATGTAACTGGCTTGTCCAAATGTGCTTTTGCATACCTCTCAGGCGACTCTGTTAGTGGCGTGCTTGCAGAAATGGCTTCTTTTGCATCACTCTCCCATACAGCTTCTCTTTGTGCAACGTGCGCTGTATTGTTGACCGATGCACATTGACACCATCTGCAGCAAGATGATGCTGCAGGTCTTTGGAGGTGGTCTGTGGATTGTCCTTGACTGTTCTCACCATTCTTCTTCTTCTGCCTTTCTGATATTTTTCTTGGCCTGCCACTTCTGGGCTTAACAAGAACTGTACCTGTGTTCTTCCATTTCCTTACTATGTTCCTCACAGTGGAAACTGACAGTTTAAATCTCTGAGACAACTTTTTGTATCCTTCCCCTGAACAACTATGTTGAATAATCTTTGTTTTCAGATCATTTGAGAGTTGTTTTGAGGAGCCCATGATGCCACTCTTCATAGGAGATTCAAATAGGAGAACAACTTGCAAGTGGCCACCTTAAATACCCTTTCTCATGATTGGATACACCTGCCTATGAAGTTCAAAGCTCAATGAGGTTACAAAACCAATGTAGTGCTTTAGTAAGTCAGTAAAAAGTAGTTAGAAGTGTTCAAATCAAGAAATTGATAAGGGTGCCCATACTTTTGCACCGGTCAAATTTTGTTTAAATGCGGATTGCACATTTTCTGTTAGTACAATAAACCTCATTTCAATCCAGAAATATTACTCAGTCCATCAGTTATTAGATATATGAAACTGAAATAGCTGTTGCAAAAACCCAAATTGTTATAAAGAAAAAAGGTTAACATTAATAGGGGTGCCCAAACTTTTTCATATGACTGTACATATCATGCTTTGGACATTGGTTGTACCCTTCTCCTGACTGATAACTTTCAGCAATGAGATCCCGTTGCTGTGTTGTAAGCGTTTTACAGATCATGCCTTTTGCTGTAAAATGCAAATAAAAAAATGTCAGGAAAATCATACTAGAACAAATAAAGGGTAAGGTGATTTTTTTTTTTTACATGACAAAAAGCTCGCATTTTAACAGGGGTGTGTAGAGTTGTTTTTTTTTTATATCCACTGTATATAGCTATGCCTGAGACCAGTTTTTCTGTGTGCATAGGCAGAAAGCTGCCAATCAGTTATGGGAGCGTGGTCATACAGAGCTCATGATTATGGAGGACTACATGGCAGCAGGTTTACTAGTCCATTACTGATAATCTCCTGCTGATTAAAGTGATTTCTATCACAACTACAGCAAAGAAGCTGGTCATAGATACTGGCATCACAATATTTACTCTCTATCCTCCTCCACTATAATCCAAGTCTGTTATGTTGGACCAAAACATAAGTTGAAACTGTTACTGTAGTGCGGGAATTAAACACTTTCATTGACCATCGCGTATCTGGAGTGCTGGGTTGTTGGTACTGTATTTTAGGCAGTGGCACTGGCATCCTTCTCAGCACCCCACTGTACGTGTCATATAGTTCCTATGTGCTGGTGGTTGTCTGCCATAATCAGTTGTTTAAGACATGCCACGGAGCATAGGCTGGGCTCAGAGCGCAGGACGGGGGTCAGAGCGCAGGACGGGGGTCAGAGCGCAGGACGGGGGTCAGACCACATGCCATTCCTTCTATCAGTTGTTTTTCCTCTGGTTGGCAACTGTCAGTCTAAGTGTTCTTTCTGTACCTATGACATAGCTCCTTTGTCCTGTCTGCACCATATTATTACACGTCTTTTACATTTCTTACGTAAAAAGGAAAATTAATTATTTTGTAGCACATAGCACATATTATTAAAAGGACAAAAAGAATAATACCGGTTGGTGTAGGAGACTGTAGTGTGGTCTCCTATAAGCCACTGTTCTTCTGTTAAATTAGTTGCATGAGTAAATTACATACATATCCATCATTGTGAGAGGGCCTTATGCTATATAACGCATTGGAATATTCTGTTATTGCAGTTATTGTAATTTTAATTATATAGCAACAACATATTACATATGAGCTGGAAAGGTTATTCTGAAACACATATATATACTACAATTAGCCCCGCACATAATATAATCCACACTTTAAAGGCAGCTTGATATATTATGGGGTATGGAGGAAGCAGCGAAATAAGACGGAAAGTGATAATTTGCATTATAAGGGCAGTGAATCTGTGATTAACAATAGGATGGCCTTTAGTACATTGGATTAAATGCTGCTCATTTTTTGTATTATTTTTACATTCTTTTTCTGTCCATCTTATTTCAACAAACAAAAATTTCCATGTTACCTTTGAAAAATCTCAAATGTATTTACAGTAAATGTATCCTTCGTTTTTCTTTCAATGTGACCATTAATGTGTCTGGTCATCCATGTAATGCATTGACAAGCCTAGATCCACCCGATCAGGACTGTTCTGGCACATAGAAAGTGGGATCCAGATGAGATACTTGTCCCTTTTATAAAGTCCACATGCCCTAAAAGTGATCAGCACAAAAAGTCAGTGTTTAAATCAGATTACTAGCTCTTGTACTTTGTTTTTTTTCATACCACAATCTTTATAAAAAAAAAAAAAAAAAAAAAATTAGTACTCTTACAACTTCACAATGGTCATTGGGGCTTTTTTAGATTCCTACTTATAGACCTTTAAAGAAATGTTTTCAACAGGCCCCTCGTCAGACACCGGTAACACCTCCATACACAGACGATAACCCAGGACCCACCAATCACATTAGGCAATGTTAGGCTATGTTCACACTGGGCTTTTTTGCAGCATTTTTTAGTTGTAGATTTGCCTTGGTTTTATGCAAATCCATGCTAATAAAATGCTGCTTTTTACAGTCCCTGCAAAGTCTAAAGCTGGGTTTACACACTGAAACTTTCTAGCGATCCCAACCTGGCCGGGATCGCTACAAAGTCTCTGGTGAGCTGTCAAACAGGCAAACCTGGCCAACAACGCAACAGCGATCCGGACCTGCAGAGCGACCTAGCTGGTTGTTGGGGACGTTGTAAAGCAGCTTTTTGAAAGGGAAGTCGCTGTAAAGTCCCCTTTACACACTGACACTTTCTAGCGATCATGCTGCACTGCGGGAAACAAAGGACCTAAGAATGGTCCTGAACGATTTGTAGCGATCACAACTTCACAGCAGGGGCCAGGTCACTGATGTGTTTCACACACTGCAATGTCGCTGGGGAGGTCGCTATTACGTCACAAAACCGGTGACGTTACAGCGATGTCGTTTGCGATGTTGCAGTGTGTAAAGCCACCTTAAGAAATCTCATGCACACACACACAAATACGTCAGGATTTTTTCCTGACAGTTTTGTGAAATACCTCAGGTTTTGCTGCGTTCTGAAAAGAATGAACATGTCAATTCCTTTCAGCTCTTTTGCTACGGTTTTTCACCCTAGTGACAGGTGGACTCGCAGATACCCTTAAAATCCACCTGTCACTAGATACCCGGAATTGATCCAGGGTATCTGGCCGGCACTTAAATGGTGCTAGGGATAGGGGGATTGGAGCAGGTGCGGTATATTTACCGAATCACAGACACGGCTGTACGCTTCCGCGGCTCCTCCACTTCCCCGCTCATTCCATATTCACTGCTTTCATCTGTGATTGGCTGCAGTCAGATGCGCCCTCAGCATCTGACTGCAGCCAATCACAGGCCTGGTCTGCGAGTCTATAGAGCGAATGAGTGAGCCTCTCATTCAGCGGTGACCTCACTCAGGCTATTTACGGTCACAGGTATCACCAGCTGTGACAGGAATCACTTGAGTGAGGTCACCGCTGATCTTGCAGCTCATTCATTCTCTGGAGCTCACAGCGGGCAGTCCAGTTCTATGGCGTTCACTGTGATCTTCAGATGTAGCAGACCTGAATCGCCGTGGGACCTCGTGTGGATTACGTCGGATTTGCATGGGTGTGATTATGGAGTTAATAAAGTTGTTACACGGGGCTTTTTGTAATTTTATTTCAAATAAAGGATTTTTTTCGGTGTTTGTGTCTTTTCACTTATTACAGATTGGTGATGGGAGTGTCTTTATAGATGCCTGCCATTACCAATCTAGGGCTTAGTTACAGCTATGAGCTGCAATTAACCCCGTATTGCCCCGATTGCCACCTCACCAGGGCAATTCGAGAAGAGCCAGGTAAAGTGCTGAGATTATCGCATCTAATAAATGCGACAATCCTGGGTGACTGCAGGCTGATATTTTTAAGCTGGGTCTTTCCAGCCTGACAATACCAGCCCCCAGTTGTGGGCTTTATCTTGGCTGGGTATCAAAATTTAGGGGTTCGCATGCTGTTGTTTTTTTTTTGTTTTTTTTTTAATTATTTAAATAATTAAAAAACAGCGTGGGGTCCCTCTTGTTTTAATACCTAGCCAAGATAAAGCCCACAGCGGTATCAAAATATGTGGGAACCCTACGTCATTTTTTTAAAATTTATTTATTTTTGTACTGTACGATTGACCAGCAGACTCCAGTGGAGAGGGGGCGGGGGAAGCAGTGAATATGCATGAGGCTAATGAGCGGTACCGGACGTAGAAGGGGCCGCGGGAGCAGGTACGGATGAGCCTAGAATGTATGGGCTCCTTTCAGGTTAGTGGGTGTGACCAGCTGGGTTAGTGGCCGTGAACGGTTTGTTTAGTGAGCTTGGAGATATTTTCTCCCTGCCACTACAATCATGCTTCGCCCTCCATGTGATAGGGGCCTGTTGAAGGCGTCATACCTGGAAGGAGCCTATACACTCTAGCATTTACCGGAGACTGGTAAGTAAAGCGTACTCGCTTTACTTTTTTTTTTTTTTTTTTTTTCCCTCTCTACCTTTTTTTTGTTTTTTTTTTATTTTTTATACTACCTGAGTGCCGGCTCCAGGTCAATCTCGGCCCGGTCCAGCACTCCGGTACTCTTGAACCCTTGCTGGTTTTGACATCACATAAAAAAAAGCTGTAAAAACGCACCAAAACCACAGATAACTCCCAGGAGACAACCTGCCACAAGATTATAGTTTCATACAGTCAGAGCCTGACCATTGTTTCCTGAATAAACAGCAAGTTGGAGTCTAAAAAATCCCACCCCAGTGGCCAGTGTTAAAATTCTAAGATTTCTCATTTGTGTTTTTATTATAGACTAGCTGTACTACCCTAAATAACTGCTGTTAACAAAATAGAATGTATTAACAAAAATGTATTCTGCACACAAAAACCACAAAACAAATAGATATAAATGTAATTATAATGTCGGTCTCCCCTCTGTATATATCTCTCTGTCTCTCTATCTCTTTGTCTGTCTCTTTTCCTGTCTGTCTGTCTCTTTCTCCCTCTGTCTGTCTCAATCGCTTTCCCTGTCTCTCTTTCCCTGTCTGTCTATCTATTTCTGTCTTTTTCCCTGTCTTTCTCTTTCCCTCTGTCTCTTTCCCTGTGTCTGTGTCTTTGTCTCTCTTTACCTGTCTTTGTCTGTCTCTTACCCTGTCTGTCTCTTTCCCTCTCTTTCCCTGTCTGTCTGTTTCTCTGTGTCTGTCTCTTAACCTGTCTCTCTCTTTCCCTCTATGTCTCTTTGTCTGTGTCTGTCTCTTTGTGTCTGTCTCTTACCCTGTCTATGTCTGCATCTTTCCCTGTCTGTGTCTGTCTCTTTCCCTGGCTGCATTGTGAAACGCCAACATTCCATATAAGGGCGTGGCTGCGCATTCTTCTGAAGTTCTGGCTGCACTGTGGCTCCCAGCTCCATTCGCTTTAATGGAGGAAGGTTTTTTGGCGAATAAGTGTAAAGCGCAGGGTTAAAATTCCCCCTCAAAACATAGTTTGGGAGTTTGGATGGACCAGTGTCTGATTAAAAGCAGCGGGCTATCAGCAGTATGATGTAGGTGGCCATATTAAAGCTAGTATTCTTGGAAATTGCTCCATACGAGGCTAACCTTAAGTGGTGTTCTATACAAGAATATGTGTGTTCAGTATTTTATGTGCTTTTGTCTTTTTTGCTCAGTCCCATAAGGGCTGAAGATCAGAGATACTGTAAGGCGTCCTTATTTCATTACGTGCTTTGTAATCTTATGGTGTAATATATGTAAGGGCTTTGGTTCTGCTGAGGTGCTAATCTCCATCTACAAGGTCGGGACAGTAGAGCGACATGAAGATCAATTAATAGACAAGAAACCTTGAAAGCGGTGACAGAACATGCTACCTAATTAGCAGCCAATGAACCATGTCGGCCACAAAGGAAAGCTCCGTAGCTGCAGGCTATCTGCTCCTACAAGGCCTCTTTACATAACAGTAGGATGTAAATCGCTCAGTCAGAAAACTGAGAAATAACTGGAGGTACTGGGACCGGAGCCTGGAGAGCAACAAGTGCTGGATGATGATGGCAGAAAGATGTACAGGCCATTCACCATTTCAGGGGGGGTTTAAGTACCTTTCCTTTTTTTTGTCATTTTGAAATTTCTTGTAATTTTTTTTCCTCCAAATTCTTAAAAATGGCACAAATTTTGTGCAACGTCAAAAGCAGCCTTTTATTTTTGTCTTTAGCATCTTTTGCGACTCTTTAGTGAAAAACTCACACATTTTAGCCAAAATTGTGCCAAAATTATCTTTTGTACATAAATCACCAAAGGGGAGGACTGCAGTACATTTGCAGCAAATTTAGCAACTTAGGCTGCTTTCACACTACGTTTTTTTAACATGCGTCATGAACGTTTTTTTGCTGTAAAAGCGGATCCTGCTTTTACAGCAAAAAAACGCATGCAAGCATGTGTTATTTCTTTGTCGCTCCATTGGGAGGCCCAGACACTTGAGACCCAGACACTTGGGTGTATAGCTATGCCTCCGGAGGCCACACAAAGTATTACACTAAAAGTGTAAAGCCCCTCCCCTTCTGCCTATACACCCCCCGTGCCTCACGGGCTCCTCAGTTTTTATGCTTTGTGCGAAGGAGGCTGACATCCACGCATAAGCTCCACAGCTTAGTCAGCAGCAGCTGCTGACTAGGTCGGATGGAAGAAAAGAGGGCCCATAACAGGGCCCCCAGCATGCTCCCTTCTCACCCCACTTTGTCGGCGGTGTTGTTAAGGTTGAGGTACCCATTGCGGGTACACAGGCAGGAGCCACATGCTGTTTTCCTTCCCCATCCCTTAATGGGCTCTGGGTGAAGTGGGATCTGGTTCGGTCTCCAGGCACTGGGACCGTGCTCCCTCCGCAGCCCCTGGGAATCTGCTGGATAGGAGCTGGGTATCGTCAGGGATAAGGCCCTGCTACTATGAGGTACTCTGTGTCCCCGTGGGGACCGCGCATGGAGCGCTGGTGCCATACACATTACAGCACTGCTGGGTGTGTTAGTGCGCCGGGGAATACCGCGCATGGAGCGCTTGTGCCATACACACTGCAGCACTGCTGGGTGTGTTAGTGCGCCGGGGACTACCGCGCCGGCCGCGCTTATTTGCCGGCCGCGCTTATAACTTTAGTCCCCGGCTTCTGCGGCCTAGTATCGCATATTCCCGCCCCCAGGCCTGCCAGTCAGGGGAAGGGCGGGACGCTGTACAGATCGTCAGCGCTGAGGGCTGGAGCATACATTAGTATCCTCCTCCCTCCTCACTCAGTACACTGGGGCACTAGATTCCCGCACTTTTCTTGGGCACGCCCACGGTCCCCTCCTCCCCACAGAACGCCGGCAGCCATTCCTGTCAGCGATTCAGACGCTGGAGAGGAGAGACAACACAGGGAGACCCAGTCAGGGAATCTGGTGATCACACAACCGCTCTGAGCGGTCGGTAAGCAGCACCGGTGGTGCTGGCCCCACTGAGTACCGAAGTGTATATATATATATATATATATATAGGCTTATAGGCTATACATTTGCACTGTACGGTCGCTCTGTTGATCTTTGGCTATATACCCTCCTGGATTGTTCTCAGAGGAGACAACATGTCATCAGCAAAAAGCAAGGGTGCCAAAGCACAGGCGTACTTTGCAACCTGTACCTCATGTACAGCTGTACTACCGGCAGGTTCCACTGACCCTCATTGTGTGCAATGCTCGGCTCCTGTGGCACTTACTCAGCCGGAGCCTCTGCGACTGGTGGCCCAGGTTGAACCACCTGCTACCACTGTCCAGGTGACAGGGACGGAGTTTGCAGCCTTTGCTGACAAACTGTCTGAGAGTATGGATAAATGGTCTGCTAAAATACTGGAAGCATTGCAGTCCAGACCGGTGATTCAGGCCCCGGGCACTGTCCAATCCTTGACCCCTGGTCCCCCCCAATTGGAACAGCAAAGTGCCCCTGGGGTAACCCATAGGTCCCAGGGTGAGGTCTCTGACACGGACCGCAGTCCCAGGCCGCCCAAGCGGGGTCGCTGGGAAATTCCCTCCACTTCATCACACTGTTCAGGGTCCCAGCAGGAGGACTCTCTGGAGGATGAAGCGGAGGTATCAGATCAGGATTCTGATCCTGAAGCCGCTC
Source organism: Anomaloglossus baeobatrachus (assembly GCF_048569485.1). Lineage (NCBI taxonomy): Eukaryota > Metazoa > Chordata > Amphibia > Anura > Aromobatidae > Anomaloglossus > Anomaloglossus baeobatrachus. Next base: position 102,651,998 of record NC_134362.1, read on the forward strand.
TCAACCTAGATACACCTGAAGGTGACGCAGTAGTGAATGACCTTATAGCGACCATCAATCAGGTGTTGGATATTTCTCCCCCAGCTCCTCCAATTGAGGAGTCTGCTTCTCAGGAGAAATTCCGTTTCAGGTTTCCCAAACGTACATTAAATATGTTTCTGGATCACTCTGACTTCAGAGAGGCAATCCAGAAAAACCGAGACTGTCCAGACAAGCGTTTTTCCAAGCGCCTTAAGGACACACGTTATCCCTTCCCCCCCGAGGTTGTCAAGGGCTGGACTCAGTGTCCTAAGGTGGATCCTCCAATCTCCAGACTGGCGGCTAGATCCATAGTTGCAGTGGAAGATGGGGCTTCACTCAAAGATGCCACTGACAGACAGATGGAACTATGGTTGAAATCCATCTATGAAGCTATCGGCGCGTCTTTTGCTCCAGCATTTGCAGCCGTATTGGCACTCCAAGCTATTTCAGCTTGTCAGGCGCAGATTAATGCAGTAACACGTACATCTGCCCCGCAAGTGGTGTCCTTAACCACACAGGTGTCGGCGTTTGCGTCCTACGCCATTAATGCTATCCTGGACTCTGCGAGCCGTACGGCGGTGGCATCCGCCAATTCGGTGGTACTCCGCAGGGCCATGTGGCTACGTGAATGGAAGGCAGACTCTGCTTCCAAAAAGTTCTTAACCGGTTTGCCATTGTCTGGCGACCGCTTGTTTGGTGAGCGATTGGATGAAATCATTAAACAATCCAAGGGAAAGGATTCATCCTTACCCCAGTCCAAACCAAACAGACCTCAACCACGGAAGGTACAATCGAGGTTTCGGTCCTTTCGGTCCGCGGGCAGGTCTCAATTTTCCTCGTCCAAAAGGCCTCAAAAAGATCAGAGGAACTCCGATTCATGGCGGTCTACGGCACGTCCTAAAAAGACCGCCGGAGGAACCGCTCCCAAAGCGGCCTCCTCATGACTCTCGGCCTCCTCAAACCGCATCCTCGGTCGGTGGCAGGCTCTCCCGCTTTTGCGACGCCTGGCTGCCACAAGTAAAAGACCGATGGGTGAGAGACATTCTATCTCAAGGATACAGGATAGAGTTCAGCTCTTGTCCTCCGACGCGTTTCTTCAGAACATCTCCGCCCCCCGACAGAGCCGAGGCTCTTCTGCAGGCGGTGGGCACCCTGAAGGCGGAAGGAGTGGTGATCCCTGTTCCTCTTCAGCAAAGGGGTCACGGTTTTTACTCCAACTTGTTCGTGGTGCCAAAAAAGGATGGATCCTTCCGTCCCGTTCTGGACCTAAAACTGCTCAACAAGCATGTGAGAACCAGGCGGTTCCGGATGGAATCGCTCCGCTCCGTCATCGCCTCAATGTCCCAAGGAGATTTCCTAGCATCAATCGACATCAAAGATGCTTATCTCCACGTACCGATTTCACCAGAGCATCAGCGCTTCCTGCGTTTCGCCATAGGGGACGAACACCTACAGTTCGTGGCACTGCCTTTTGGCCTGGCGACAGCCCCACGGGTCTTCACCAAGGTCATGGCAACAGTGGTGGCAATCCTACACTCTCAGGGACACTCGGTGATCCCTTACTTAGACGATCTACTTGTCAAGGCACCCTCTCAAGGGGCATGCCAACACAGCCTGAACATTGCTCTGGACACTCTCCAGAGTTTCGGGTGGATCATCAATTTTCCAAAGTCAAATATGACACCGGCCCAATCACTGACATATCTTGGCATGGAGTTTCATACTCTCTCAGCGATAGTGAGGCTTCCGATGAACAAACAGCGTTCACTACAGACAGGGGTGCAATCTCTCCTTCAAGGTCAGTCACACCCCCTGAGGCGCCTCATGCACTTCCTAGGGAAGATGGTGGCAGCAATGGAGGCAGTTCCTTTTGTGCAGTTTCATCTGCGCCCACTTCAATGGGACATTCTCCGCAAATGGGACAGGAAGTCGACGTCCCTCGACAGGAACGTCTCCCTTTCTCGGGCAGCCAAAGCTTCCCTTCAGTGGTGGCTTGTCCCCACTTCTCTGTCGAAGGGGAAATCCTTCCTGCCCCCATCCTGGGCAGTGGTCACGACGGACGCGAGCCTGTCAGGGTGGGGAGCGGTCTTTCTCCACCACAGGGCTCAGGGTACTTGGACTCAGACAGAGTCCTCCCTTCAGATCAATGTTCTGGAGATAAGGGCAGTGTATCTTGCCCTAAAGGCGTTCCAGCCGTGGCTGGAAGGCAAGCAGATCCGAATTCAGTCGGACAACTCCACAGCGGTGGCATACATCAACCACCAAGGCGGGACACGCAGTCGGCAAGCCTTCCAGGAAGTCCGGCGGATTCTGCTGTGGGTGGAAGCCACAGCCTCCACCATATCCGCAGTTCACATCCCATGGATGCAGGGGAATGGTCCCTTCACCCGGACGTGTTTCAGGAGATCTGTTGCCGCTGGGGCATGCCGGACGTCGACCTAATGGCGTCCCGGCACAACAACAAGGTCCCGACATTCATGGCACGGTCTCAAGATCACAGAGCTCTGGCGGCAGACGCCTTAGTTCAGGATTGGTCGCAGTTTCAACTCCCTTATGTGTTTCCTCCTCTGGCACTGTTGCCCAGAGTGTTACGCAAGATCAGGGCCGACTGCCGCCGCGCCATCCTCGTCGCTCTAGACTGGCCGAGGAGGTCGTGGTACCCGGATCTGTGGCATCTCACGGTCGGTCAACCGTGGGCACTACCAGACCGACCAGACTTGCTGTCTCAAGGGCCGTTTTTCCATCTGAATTCTGCGGCCCTCAACCTGACTGTGTGGCCATTGAGTCCTGGATCCTAGCGTCTTCAGGATTATCTCAAGAGGTCATTGCCACTATGAGACAGGCTAGGAAACCAACGTCCGCCAAGATCTACCACAGGACGTGGAAAATTTTCCTGTCGTGGTGCTCTGCTCAGGGTTTTTCTCCCTGGCCATTTACCTTGCCCACTTTTCTGTCCTTCCTTCAATCCGGATTGGAAAAGGGTTTGTCGCTCGGCTCCCTTAAGGGACAAGTCTCTGCGCTCTCTGTGTTTTTTCAGAAGCGCCTAGCCAGACTTCCACAGGTACGCACGTTCCTGCAGGGGGTTTGTCACATCGTCCCTCCTTACAAGCGTCCGTTAGAACCCTGGGATCTGAACAGGGTGCTGATGGTTCTTCAGAAACCACCGTTCGAGCCAATGAGGGATATTTCTCTCTCACGCCTTTCGCAGAAAGTGGTTTTCCTAGTAGCAGTCACTTCACTTCGGAGAGTGTCTGAGCTAGCAGCGCTGTCATGCAAAGCCCCTTTCCTGGTGTTTCACCAGGACAAGGTGGTTCTGCGTCCGGTTCCGGAATTTCTCCCTAAGGTGGTATCCCCTTTTCATCTCAATCAGGATATCTCCTTACCCTCTTTTTGTCCTCATCCAGTTCACCAATGTGAAAAGGATTTGCACTTGTTAGATCTAGTGAGAGCACTCAGATTCTACATTTCTCGTACGGCGCCCCTGCGCCGCTCGGATGCACTCTTTGTCCTTGTCGCTGGCCAGCGTAAAGGGACACAAGCTTCCAAATCAACCCTGGCTCGGTGGATTAAGGAACCAATTCTCGAAGCTTATCGTTCCTCGGGGCTTCCGGTTCCCTCAGGGCTGAAGGCCCATTCTACCAGGGCCGTAGGAGCGTCCTGGGCCTTGCGGCACCAGGCTACGGCTCAGCAGGTGTGTCAGGCAGCTACCTGGTCGAGCCTGCACACTTTCACGAAACACTATCGGGTGCATACCTATGCTGCGGCAGATGCCAGCCTAGGTAGGCGAGTCCTTCAGTCGGCCGTTGCCCACCTGTAGGACGGAGCCGTTTACGGCTCTATTATGAGGTATTATTTACCCACCCAGGGACTGCTTTTGGACGTCCCAAGTGTCTGGGTCTCCCAATGGAGCGACAAAGAAGAAGGGAATTTTGTTTACTTACCGTAAATTCCTTTTCTTCTAGCTCCAATTGGGAGACCCAGCACCCGCCCCTGTTTTTTGTGTACACATGTTGTTCATGTTGAATGGTTTCAGTTCTCCGATATGCCTTCGGATTGAATTTACTTTAAACCAATTTATAATTTTTTCCTCCTTCTTGCTTTTGCACCAAAACTGAGGAGCCCGTGAGGCACGGGGGGTGTATAGGCAGAAGGGGAGGGGCTTTACACTTTTAGTGTAATACTTTGTGT